>NC_091217.1:31076163-31260835 GCF_040958095.1 Procambarus clarkii | reverse complement strand
AGATACAAGGTATCATCTGGAGAGGAAATTCTTCAGGAGTCAGAGAAGGAAAAAGATTTGGGGGTTGATATCACGCCAGACCTGTCTCCTGCAGCACATATCAAGCGGATAACATCAGCGGCATATGCCAGGCTGGCCAACATACGAACGGCATTCAGAAACTTGTGTAAAGAATCATTCAGAACTTTGTATATCACATATGTCAGGCCAATCCTGGAGTATGCAGCCCCAGCATGGAGTCCATATCTAGTCAAGGATAAGACTAAACTGGAAAAGGTTCAAAGGTTTGCCACCAGACTAGTACCCGAGCTGAGAGGTATGAGCTACGAGGAGAGACTACGGGAATTAAACCTCACTTCGCTGGAAGACAGAAGAGTTAGGGGGGACATGATCACCACATTCAAGATTCTGAAGGGGATTAATAGGGTAGATAAAGACAGTCTATTTAACACAAGGGGAACACGCACAAGGGGACACAGGTGGAAACTGAGTGCCCAAATGAGCCACAGAGATATTAGAAAGAACTTTTTTAGTGTCAGAGTGGTTGACAAATGGAATGCATTAGGGGGTGATGTGGTGGAGGCTGACTCCATACACAGTTTCAAGAGTAGATATGATAGAGCCGATAGGCTCAGGAATCTGTACACCTGTTGATTGACGGTTGAGAGGCGGGACCAAAGAGCCACAGCTCAACCCCCGCAAACAAACTAGGTGAGTACACACACACACACACAATCAAAGACAGCAATAAGTGAATGCTTTACACCCGAGACATTCCTGCCCCTATCTCACCCTGGCCAGTTTTCTCAATACTCCACAAAGACTTAACCCACCACTAATTAAAGCCACTGAAACTGTTTTAATTAACTGCTACTGGCGTCACCTTTGATGCAGATATCACCATGACAACCACCACACTGGCAGAGTTACCATGTAAATAAGGCAGGGGTCTCCAAACTTTTCAATGTAAGCGCCACATTATATATTTCCCATATTTATGCGGGCCGGAGGAATAAAAAAAAAAAAAAAAAAAATCAGTGCCAGTAATTTAATTTCCTCAAATATTAAAGTATAAACATGGAAAAATTAAAACATATCTTTTTGGAAAAAATCAGGGTAAACTAAATAGATTCCTGCCTTTAGTTTTATGCAACCAAATAGTGTGACGAAAGATACTGTCGTTTTGACTTCAAAATTTCATTAAAATCAGGTTCCAGATTAGATGAGCCAATTGTAAGAATTGATTTCAAGTGATCATCAGACAAATTTGCTCGATAGTCAGATTTCACATACTTCATTTTGGAAAAAGTTTGTTCACACAAGTATGTTGAACCAAAAATGGACACAAAACTACAAGCAAACTTTATCAAATTTGGAAACTGATCTGGCTGCAGGCATTTATAAAACTCAATCAGATTTCCTTCTCTATACTTCTCTTTCAATCTGTCATCTGCCTGGAGATCAATAATTTCCATTTGTAATTGAGTTGGAAGATTTTCAGCATTGCAGTCAAATGGATTATGAAAGAGCCTGATTTCATTTGCTTTGGCATCAAGGTCAGCAAATCGCTTCTGAAACTGTTTTTTCAAATCTGAAATTATTTCATTTGCAAATGAAAAAGGAAATTCAACTTTACTTTCTGCATGAAATTTTTCACAGCATGGAAAATGAGCAAAATTCTTAACCTTCACCTGGCCTTCAAGTAGCGCAAGTTTTGCTCTGAATGCCTTGACATGAACAAAGTAGTCACTGATCAAATTTGTTTTGCCTTGCAATTTCAGATTCAAGTTATTCATATGACCTGTCATATCTGCAAAAAATGCCAATTTCCAAATCCATTCACATTCTGATAATAATGGCTGAGGGTTATTTTTCTCTGTGAGAAATAAATCAATTTCTAATCTGAGCTCAAAGAAATGCAGCAAAACCTTTCCACAACTAAGCCATCTAACTGCTGTATAATAAGGCAAGTTAACAAACTCCGCATCAATTTCTTTCAAGAAATCACGGAACTGGCGATGGTTGAGTGCATGAGATCTAATGAAATTAACCACAGAAACAACAGGTTTCATGACACAAGACATATCAACATATTTTAGGCACAATGCTTGTTGATGGATAAGGCAATGAAGAAAAATGGGTTTTGAGAATCCTCCAACCTCACAAGCTGTTGTAATTTGCCCAACCAAACCCTTCTTTGTCCCAGACATATTCTTTCCTCCATCAATTGTCACACACTGCACTTGTTTCCATTCCAGGTTATTTTCTGTCATAGTTTTACTTACTTCATTGAAAATGTCCTCTCCAGTTGTTGTGGTGTGCATGCTGTGAACTGATGCTAATTCTTGGCTCACATTAAATTCACTAACAACACCACGAATGAATACTAAGAGCTGAGAAGTATCACACACATCAGTTGATTCATCCAACGCAAGAGAATACCAACAAAATCTTTTTGTTTTTTCCTTTATTTGCCGAATTATGTCGCCTCCTAAATCTTCAATTCTACGAGCAACAGTATTTGACCCAAGACTTATCATTTTGAAGAGGTTTACTTTTTCTGGACATACCTCTCCTGCTGCTTCCACTATACACTCTTTTATGATACTACCATCAGTGAAAGGTTTTCCTTTTTTAGCCAACACATAGGCAACTTTGTAACTGGCTCTAGTTGAAGTTTCATTTTCAGATTTTTTCTTACTGAAAACAGCTTGTTGAGAATGCAGACTGTGCTGAAATGATTCAAACTTTTTAGTGCGTTCTGCTCCTGTGATGTGAGAATAACTTGAGCCATGTTTAGATTCATAGTGCCGACGAATATTGTATTCCTTCAGAACAGCAACACTGTCTTTACATATTATGCATAAAGCTTTATCATTTGCTATCACAAAAAAGTACTTTATCTTCCATTCGTCATTGAACCGACGGCACTCAATGTCCACTTTTCTTTTCTTTATCTTTTCCATATCTGAAAACATAAGGGTAAAATAAATGAAATAAATTCTACAGGAAAAAACAGCTTGTATGTGGTGTTAAAAAGCATAGCATATTATTATAAAGTGGTAAATATTATGGCAACAGCTTTCGTTGATAAACTTAATGGTTACCATTTTAACTATTTTAAACATGCAATATTTTTGGCTACAATAGTATTATTGCTATTTTGTATAACTAAGATAAAGGCATTGTCAAAGTATAGAGAAAAGAATATTGTACAGTGTTTGTGCTCCCTGAAACGGAAGCAGCGAAGCCCCACTCGCCCTCCATCCCCACAATATACAGTTATACACAACTGATTGGTTGTAATGCACAACACATACCTACCAGTATTAGTATTTGTGCGTCACACTATCGAGAGAGAGGAAAACTGACTCGGGTTGAGCGCCACCAGTCAGCAGCCCCAGCTTTGAATAATTCTGCGATGCCATTCGTACGATAATTATTTTTTCAAGGCCACCACACAGGGATTTGTTTGGAGGGCCGGATGAAATTATGTGGCGGGCCGGATGTGGCCCGCGGGCCATAGTTTGGAGACCCCTGAAATAAGGGATCGAATTTTGTGGACAATAGTGACAGTGTAGTCAGGCTTGTGGTGGGATGGTGAAGGGGGGGGGGGGGGGGCAGGGGTTGATGTATGGTGTAACTGTGCACTAGTGGTGGTGATGTCTGTGGTGATGTACTCACCTAGTTGTGCTTGCGGGGTTGAGATCTTGCTCTTTGGTCTCGCCTCTCAACCGTCAATCATCAGGTGTACAGATTCCTGAGCCTATTGGACTCTATCATATCTACACTTGAAACTGTGTATGGAGTCAGCCTCCACCACATCACTGCCTAATGCATTCCATCTGTTAACTACTCTGACGATAACAAATATTATTTCTAATGTCTTTATGGCTCATTTGGGCACTCAATTTCTACCTGTGTTCCCTAGTGCGTGTGCCCCTTGTGTTAAATAAATTCTCTTTGTCTACCCAATCAATTCCTTTAAGAATCTTGTATGTGGTGATCACGTCCCCTTTAACTCTCCTTTCTTCCAGCAACGTGAGGTTTAATTCCCGTAGTCTCTCGATCCTCGTAGCTCATGCCCCTCAGTTCGGGCACTAGTCTGGTGGCAAACCTCTGAACCTCCTCCAATTTAGTTTTATGCTTGACGAGATATGGACTCCATGCTGGAGCTGCATACTCCAGGATTGGTCTGACATACGTGGTATACAATGTTCTGAATGATTCCTTACACAAGTTTCTAAAGGTCGGTCTTATGTTAACCAACCTGGCGCATGCCGCTGATGTTATCCTCTTGATATGAGCTTCAGGGGACAGGTCTGGCGTGATATCAACCCCCTGGCGTCCAAGAGCCTGGTTGACCAGACCACCAAACCAGGAGGGCCGGTCAGAGACCGGCCAGCAGGGACATTGAGTCCCGGAACCCACCAACAACAGGTAGAAAACGTGTTGTGGTTGACTTAGTTTTGTAACTGCTGTGGTGGTATAGTTGATGTGGTAGTTTTGTCTTTGTAGTGGTGTACATAGTGGTGTACAGTGGTGGTGTCAGTGGTGGTGGGCGCTGCACTATAGAGAGGATGGTGGAGTGGTGGAGTATAGTGATGGTGTAAGGGAGAGAGAGAAGAAGAGGTAAAGTGAAACTTCCCGCCATACCTCTACCTGACCTGAAGCATCACTCAACTCAGCCAGAAGATTATCCAAAATCGACAGTTTTGCTGGAGGGGATGGGATGGGGGGGGGGAAGAGTAATGGAAGAGATGAAGGACGGTCATAGTGGGAAGGGGGATAGGTGAAATAGGTGAGAAATGATGATGTAGCTGGGGATAGGGGTTGTGTGTGTGGGGGGGGGGGGAATAATGAACAGGAGGAAATGTTATTGAAGTAATCTATCTCTCCCTTTAGGTGTTGTGCCTCAGAGTTGATTTAATATTTCTTCCTTTTTCAGGTTTATATATATTTTTTCACTTTGTGTTTAACTCCAATATATCATTTAAACATCAACAACACATGAGAGCTTTGGGGGTATGAGAGAGCAACAGCAAACGCCTCCCAGCGACCGTACAGTGGCAATTTCCCAAGGGAGGTCCCAGCACCTCCTCTGTCATATCTGACTGTTTATTTCTGCCTCTTCCCCGTTTTCCGTTGTTCTCCGTTGTCTTGCATCCCGTTGGTCTCATAGGCTTTCTCTGTTGTCTCATATTTTCGTTAGTTTCATAGGCTCTCTCCGTTGTCTCATATTTCCGTTGGTCTCATAGGCTTCTCTGTTGTCTCATATTTCCGTTGGTCACATAGGCTCTCTCTGTTGTCTCATATTTCCGTTGGTCACATAGGCTCTCTCTGTTGTCTCATATTTCCGTTGGTCATAGGCTCTCTCTGTTGTCCATATTTCCGTTGGTCACATAGGCTCTCTCTGTTGTCTCATATTTCCGTTGGTCACATAGGCTCTCTCTGTTGTCTCATATTTCCGTTGGTCTCATAGGCTTCTCTGTTGTCTCATATTTCCGTTGGTCTCATAGGCTCTCTCTGTTGTCTCATATTTCCGTTGGTCACATAGGCTCTCTCTGTTGTCTCATATTTCCGTTGGTTTCATAGGCTCTCTCTGTTGTCCCATATTTCCGTTGGTCACATAGGCTCTCTCTGTTGTCTCATATTTCCGTTGGTCTCATAGGCTCTCTCTGTTGTCTCATATTTCCGTTGGTCACATAGGCTCTCTCTGTTGTCTCATATTTCCGTTGGTCTCATAGGCTCTCTCTGTTGTCTCATATTTCCGTTGGTCTCATAGGCTCTCTCCGTTGTCTCATATTTCCGTTGGTCTCAGTGTTTCTGTTGCCTTCTGTTACACTTTCTAAGCCTTGGCTGTTCGCCTATGCGGATTCCTCCACCGACAGCTGTAATAAATTCTTGGTTGTTCGTTGGTTTCAGGTTGCGTTCTTGTTCTGTTGATATCGTGTTCTTCAACTGTTTTCTGTTATCTTCTCTTGGTTAATGTCGTGTTCTTGCTTGGTTTATCTTACATTGTCATCTACGTAATTGTCATTGTTTACGATCCTTGTTTTATAAAAAAATATATGAGATGATACTGGGGAAGAAGAGAAGAGGAAGAGGAGAGGGAGAGAGATGGAAGAGTACTAGCAACATCGGCTGTAACATCTTTTGTAATCCCAAGTTACAGTCCCGCTCCTGTGTCAGGTTAAGTCTACTACGGGCTCACCATAGCCCGTGCTACTTGGATCTTTTTGTTCCCAGTAGCTGAATCTTAAACAACAACAACCTTTGTAATCGCTCTTTGCTTGTTTGCCTCGTGGGTACACAATCCGGCCAGGCTCCCCCTCCCCCCCCCCCACTCTTCCATCTGACACCATTCCCCTCCGCTATGCACCCCCTCACCCCCCCCCCTCTGGCCCTCGTGATGAAGTGGTTCACCGGTGACACCTCGCCCCAGTTATCACCCGCTAACTACGACTTACGACCGCGTCTGCCCCCCCACCCCCCCACTCGCGCCGGTGGGAACCTGAGCGACCGGGGGGGGGGGGGGGCGACACCCGGATGGCCCACTACCGCCTGGGCCATTGTTAGTGGGCTGTTGGTGGATGTTATGGGCCAGCGTGTCACCGTGGCCCGGCTTGTGGCCCAGGGAGGAGGAGGGGGAGGGGGGCAGATCTGGCCCACACTAATATCTCTTTCACTGCCGCGTTCACGGCCCCTAATTAGGCCATCTTGGAGGGGGCGGTAAGAGCGGTTGTTTACACCGGCTAATTCGTTACGAGAGTCGGAAGTGGCTCGCGTATAGACATACTCAGTGTGTCCAGGGGGGAAATCAGAGACGTAGTTAATGTCTATCGCCGCCATCTTCTCTTCCTCCTTAACCCCCAACCCCCTAGTCCCCCCTTCCCCCTCCCCTCCCCCTTTCCCCTTACCCCCTCCTCCCCTTTCCCCTTACCCCCTCCTCCCCCACTCACCACCACATTTCCACGCCTGTTGTGGGCAGCCATCGGTAACATTGTGTGTAGAGATTAATCTCAGAATGTTTGATTTGTATGATAAACCAAGTGGGTTAGATACAGGAGGGTGGGTGAGAGGTGTTTGGAGGGGGTAGGGGGTGATTGGTGGGAGGTATTGGGATTGGAGGAGTTTCGAGGTGATTGGAGAGGAGCAACGAAGGGAGTGGAGGTGATTGGAATGGTGGGAAGGGATTGTAGAGGACAAAAAGGGGTTTGAAAGGTTCAAATGTGATTGGAGGCAGGAGGTGATTAGAGAGAGATGATTGGAGGGATTTGAAGGAGAGTGATGGGATTGGAGAGGATAGGAAGGTGTTAGAAGATTATGGGAGGTGATTGGAATAAATGGGACGTGTTTGGAGGGAGTAGGGAGGGTAATAGAAGAGGGTGGAAAGGAGATTGGTAGACTGGGATGCAGTTGGAGAAGGGATGGTATTAGACAGGGGGAGAAGATAGGAAGATTAGCTATCCTATTACAATATCTAAGTTCAGCACGGTCTCTCGAATAGTCACTCCGTAAAAGTTCTGTCGATTAGCCACTCCGTAAAAGTTCTGTCGATTAGCCACTCCGTAAAAATACAACTGAGAGGCTAAATAATACAACTGTATAACTAATCATACAGCTACGACCCTAACCAGCCAAACAATATGCCCAAAAACGCCAATATTCATCATTAGATCAACCCTTTCACCTCTTTCAACTTCCCTCCCATTGACGCACCCTCCCACATCTCTCCCATCCCATAACACACACTCTCTCTTCCTCCTTCCCAGGAGCACCTTGACAGAGTTAATCTCGTCTGCTGGTGTGGGTGGATGGGGTCGAGAAAGTGCTATGCCACATCCCAGCCTAGCAACATATAGTCTTTATGACCACCGGTTATAACGTTGTTCCTTCCCATTTATCTGTCTCACATTACCCCTTCACTTCCACTTCCCCTTCCATCTCTGTTATCATATTTAAGGACAGAACAATTAATGTTAATAAGAAGATTGATTTATGTCAACTAAAATAAATAACAAAATACTGAGAGAGACGAGAACACACAGAGAGAGCAGAACACTCACAGAGAGCAGAACACTCACAGAGAGCAGAACACTCACAGAGAGCAGAACATACACACAGAGCAGAACACACAGAGAGAGCAGAACACTCACAGAGAGCAGAACACACACAGAGAGCAGAACACACAGAGAGAGCAGAACACTCACAGAGAGCAGAACACTCACAGAGAGCAGAACACACACACAGAGCAGAACACACACGAGAGCAGAACACACACAGAGAGCAGAACACTCACAGAGAGCAGAACACTCACAGAGAGCAGAACACACACACAGAGCAGAACACACACAGAGAGCAGAACACTCACAGAGAGCAGAACACTCACAGAGAGCAGAACACACACAGAGCAGAACACACACAGAGAGCAGAACACACAGAGAGAGCAGAACACTCACAGAGAGCAGAACACTCACAGAGAGCAGAACACACACACAGAGCAGAACACACACAGAGAGCAGAACACTCACAGAGAGCAGAACACACACAGAGAGCAGAACACACACACAGAGCAGAACACACACAGAGAGCAGAACACTCACAGAGAGCAGAACACTCACAGAGAGCAGAACACACACACAGCAGAACACTCACAGAGAGCAGAACACTCACAGAGAGCAGAACACTCACAGAGAGCAGAACACACACAGAGAGCAGAACACACACACAGCAGAACACACACAGAGAGCAGAACACTCACAGAGAGCAGAACACTCACAGAGAGCAGAACACACACACAGAGCAGAACACACACAGAGAGCAGATCACTCACAGAGAGCAGAACACACACACAGAGCAGAACACTCACAGAGAGCAGAACACACACACACAGAACAGAACACACACAAAGAGCAAACACTCACAGAGAGCAGAACACACAGAGAGAGCAGAACACACAGAGAGAGCAGAACACTCACAGAGAGCAGAACACTCACAGAGAGCAGAACACACACACAGCAGAACACACACACACACACACACACACACACACACACACACACACACACACACACACACACACACACACACACACACACACGCACGCGCCACACACGCACGCACACCACACACACACACACACACCCACACAACACACACACACACACACACACACGCACGCGCGCACCACACACACCCACACACACTCTCTCTCTGTACCCTCCCCACTCCCCCCCTCTCTCCATCCCTCTCCTTCCACCTCCCCTCTCCCTCTCCACACCTCCTCTCTCTCTCTCTCTCTCTCTCCCCCCTCTCTCTTCTCCCCCTCTCTCTCTCTCCCCCCTCTCTCTCTCTCTCTCTCTCTCTCTCTCTCTCTCTCTCTCTCTCTCTCTCTCTCTCTCTCTCTCTCTCTCTCTCTCTCTCTCTCTCTCTCTCTCTCTCTCTCTCCCCCCCCCTCTCTCTCTCTCTCTCTCTCTCCCTCCCCCTTTCCTCTCTCTCTCTCCCTCCCCTTTCTCTCCCTCTCCCCTCTCTCTCCCTCTCCCCCTCTCTCTCACTCTCCCCCTCTCCCTCCCTCTCCCCCTCTCTCTCCTCTCCCCCTCTCCCTCCCTCTCCCCCTCTCTCCCTCTCCCCCTCTCTCCCTCTCTCTCCTCTCCCCCCTCTCTCCCTCCCCCCTCTCTCTCCCTCCCCCTCTCTCTCTCTCCCCTCCCCCTCTCTCTCCCCCTCCCCCCTCTCTCTCCCCCTCCCCCCTCTCTCTCCCCTCCCCCTCTCTCTCTCCCCCTCCCCCTCTCTCTCTCTCCCCCCCTCTCTCTCTCCCCCTCCCCTCTCTCTCCCTCACCCCCTCTCTCCCTCCCCTCTCTCTCTCCCTCCCCTCTCTCTCTCCCTCCCCTCTCTCGCTCCCACCCCTCTCTCTCTTCCTCCCCCTTCTCTCTCTTCCTCCCCCCCTCTCTCTCCCTCCCCTCTCTCGCTCCCACCCCTCTCTCTCTTCCTCCCCCTCTCTCTCTCTTCCTCCCCCCTCTCTCTCCCTCCCCCCCCTCTCTCTCTCTGTGTCTGTCTGTCTGTCTCTCTCTCTCTCCTCTCTCTCTCTCTCTCTCTCTCTCTCTCTCTCTCTCTCTCTCTCTCTCTCTCTCTCTCTCTCTCTCTCTCTCTCTCTCACACACACACACACACACTCATAGGGAAATCATGGAAGGGAGACGAACTCTGACTGCCAAACGCAGGAAATTCACAACTGGAACAAACACAGAGGATGGGATGGAACAGGAAGCCTGGATGAAGGAAGTACTCCAGCAAATGCAGAATGAATTCAGTGAAGGACTGAGGGTAATGAGGGAGACAGTAGCCAACCTGCAAGATGATTTAAGGGCAGCAAAGGAGGAGATAAGATACCTAAAGGAGACTCTTCCACAATACCAGGCACAAACCGTACCCCAGGGAGATGGGAATGCTACTGTGGAGGGGACCACCACAACCCAGATCTCATTTGCTGAAATGCTTAAAAAGAGCCCTGAAGCTAGGTCTGCGGTTAAGGAAGTTGCCATGGAAGTGGCTTCCTCTCAGGAAGCAGCTAGATGTACTAGCCGGCTGATAGAGAGAAATAGAGCAGTAGTAGTAGCAGGCATTGAAGAACAAACAGGGACCAGACCAAAGGAGCGGAGAGACAAGGACAAAAACATGATTAAAGAGATCCTTAAAGAGGTAAGGATGGAGGGAGCTGAGCGAAATGTTGAAAAGGTTTTCAGGCTTGGAAAGTACAACAAGGACAGAGACCGAATGATAAAGGTGGTTTTCATGAGCGAAATCGCGAAAGAGGAACTGCTAGCAAGGAAGTGTTGTCTAAAAGGTGTAGAGAAGTTCAAGAAAATATTCCTGCAGAGGGATATGACAAGGGAAGAGAGAATACGGACAGCAGACGCGAGGAAGGAGCGCAGGGAGAGAGAAGGAAATCAGAGTACCACAACCCAGAACCCTACAATCCCAGAGGGAAGTGGAGAACCCTCCTCAAACAGTGCAACAGCCACAGGGATTGGGGCACCACCCCCAAATTCTACCCAACAGACACCCAACCTGCCCCATCCCCTGTCAGCCCCCCACTAAGTACCCACCTAGGGCACCCTCCCCCCACCCACCCCCCCTCCCCCCACTCACCCCCCTTCTCCCCCTCACCCCTCTCCCCAGGACCTCCCTTCTCCCCCATCCCCCATGCCCTCCCTTCTCCCACATGCCTTCCCGTCTCTCCCACCCCCATGCCCTCCCTTCTCCCCCTCCCCCCTAAGCCCCCCACTCTCCCCCACCCCACCTAAGTCTTCCCCTCTCCCCCACTCCCCTAAACCCTCCCCTCTTCCTCACCCACCTCAGCCCTCCCTTTTCCCCCACGCCCCCCAAGCCCTCCACCCTTTTCTCTCCCCCCAAGCCCCCCCATCTCCCCTATCCCCCACAGCCTCTCCTCCCCCATGCTTCCCCAACCCTCCCTCTCTTACCCACCCCCTGTACCCTCCCCCTCTTATCCACCCCCTGTACCCTCCCCCTCTTATCCACCCCCTGTACCCTCCCCCTCTCCCCCACCACCCCAAGCCCTCCCTCCTCCACCAATCCCCCCGTGCCAGGTCCCCCCAGCTCCCACTCACCCCAGATCCCAAAGGTCCCCCCCCAGAAAGAAGCAGAAGAGAGTCAGTTTCAGGGTGATGTACTCGAACATAGATGGGATCACAAGCAAGACAAGTGAACTAAGGGAAAGAGCACAAGAAGTTAACCCAGATGTAATCGGACTCACTGAAACAAAACTCTCTGGAATCATAACGAATGCCGTGTTTCCCCAGGAGTATACAGTAATAAGGAAAGAGAGGGAAGGTAGAGGAGGAGGCGGAGTGGCCCTACTCATGAGAAGGGAATGGAGTTTTAAGGAGATGGCCATCCCGGGCTGTGAGGAGTTCAGAGACTACATAGCAGGCACCATAACAATGGGAGGACCAAGAATAGTAGTAGCAGTAATATACAACCCTCCACCAAATGACAGGAGACCCAGTCAAGAGTATGAAAACAACAACAAGGCAGTTAACACTATAATTGAGAGGGCAGCCTCTGCTGCCTGTAGAAATAGATCCCACCTGCTCATCATGGGCGACTTCAATCACGGAAAGATTGACTGGGAGAACAAGGAACCGCATGGAGGCGAGGATACGTGGAGAGCCAAACTATTGGAGGTGGTGACAAGCAACTTTTTAACGCAGCATGTCGGAGAACCCACAAGGATGAGAGGCAATGACGAACCAGCGAGACTCGACCTAGTCTTCACTCTGAACGACTCCGACGTAAGAGAAATCGGTTTTGAGGACCCAGTAGGAATGAGCGACCACAGTGTACTGGTGTTTGAGTACTTGATTGAAGAAGGGTTATTGAACTCGAGGAGGGATACCGAAACCAAAAGGTTAGCATACCGAAAGGGAAACTATGAGGGGATAAGAAAATTCCTAACAGATATAGCATGGGAAACAGAGCTCAGGGGAAAGACGGCCCAAGATATGATGGATTACATCACGCAGAAGTGCAAGGACGCAGCAAACAAGTTTGTCCCAGTCCAAAAGGAAAACAGAGAAATGAAGATGAGAAACCCATGGTTTAATCAAAGATGTAGGCTAGCTAAGCAGCAAAGTAAAAGGGCATGGAGAAACTATAGGAATAACAGGACACTGGAGAGCAGAGAAAGATACCAGAATGCCAGGAATGAATATGTCAGGATGAGAAGAGAGGCAGAAAGACAATACGAAAATGACATCGCAAGCAAGGCAAAGACTCAGCCTAAATTGTTGCATAGCCACATTAGGAGAAAAACAACAGTAAAGGAACAGGTTATGAGATTAAGGATAGGGGCGGAAGGATTCACTACAAATGACAAGGAAGTGTGTGAGGAATTGAATAAGAAATTCCAGGAGGTCTTCACCTTAGAACAAGGAGAAATTCCAGAGGTAAGTGAGGGAATAGCTAACCAGGAACCACTGGAAGAGTTTGAGATTACCAGTGGGGAAGTAAGGAAGTGTTTACTAGAGTTGGACGTGACGAAGGCTATAGGCCCAGATGGAATCTCCCCTTGGGTTCTAAAGGAAGGAGCAAGAGAACTGAGCCTACCACTCTCCATAGTGTATAACAAATCACTGGCAACAGGGGAACTGCCAGATACTTGGAAAGCAGCTAACGTAGTCCCGATATACAAGAAAGGGGATAGACAGGAGGCACTGAACTACAGGCCAGTGTCCCTAACCTGCATACCATGCAAGCTGATGGAGAAGATTGTGCGAAAAAAACTAGTGGAGCATCTGGAGCGAAGGAACTTTGTAACACAGCATCAACATGGGTTCAGGGATGGCAGGTCCTGCCTCACAGGGTTACTTGAATTCTACGACCAGGCAACAAAAATAAGGCAAGAAAGAGAAGGGTGGGCAGACTGCATATTTTTGGATTGTCAGAAAGCCTTTGATACAGTGCCACACAAGAGGCTAGTGCGAAAGTTGGAGATGCAGGCTGGAGTGAGAGGGAAGGTACTCCGGTGGATAGAGGAATACCTAAGCAACAGGAGACAACGAGTCTGTGTGAGGGGTGAGGTCTCAGATTGGCGAGACGTCACAAGTGGAGTCCCGCAGGGGTCAGTCCTTGGACCTATACTGTTTCTGGTATATGTAAATGATCTCCCAGAGGGTATAGATTCGTTCCTCTCAATGTTTGCCGACGATGCAAAAATTATGAGGAGGATTGAAACAGAGGATGATAGTAGGAGGCTACAAGATGACCTGGATAGACTGAGTGAATGGTCCAACAAATGGCTGTTGAAGTTCAACCCGAGTAAATGCAAAGTAATGAAACTAGGCAGTGGAAACAGGAGGCCAGGCACAGGATACAGAATAGGAGATGAAGTACTTAATGAAACAGACAGAGAGAAAGATCTAGGAGTTGATATCACACCAAACCTGTCTCCTGAAGCCCACATAAAGAGAATAACGTCTGCGGCATATGCGAGGCTGGCTAACATCAGAACGGCGTTCAGGAACCTGTGTAAGGAATCATTCAGAATCTTGTACACCACATATGTAAGACCAATCCTGGAGTATGCGGCCCCAGCATGGAGCCCGTACCTTGTCAAGCACAAGACGAAGCTGGAAAAAGTCCAAAGGTATGCTACTAGACTAGTCCCAGAACTAAGAGGCATGAGTTATGAGGAAAGGCTGCGGGAAATGCACCTCACGACACTGGAAGACAGAAGAGTAAGGGGGGACATGATCACAACCTACAAAATCCTCAGGGGAATCGACCGGGTAAACAAGGACGAACTTTTCAACACTGGTGGGACGCGAACAAGGGGACACAGGTGGAAGCTGAGTACCCAAATGAGCCACAGAGACGTTAGAAAGAACTTTTTCAGTGTCAGAGTAGTTGGCAAATGGAATGCATTAGGAAGTGATGTGGTGGAGGCTGACTCCATTCACAGTTTCAAATGTAGATATGATAGAGCCCAATAGGCTCAGGAATCTGTACACCAGTTGATTGACGGTTGAGAGGCGGGACCAAAGAGCCAGAGCTCAACCCCCGCAAGCACAATTAGGTGACAATTAGGTGAGTACACACAGAGAGCAGAACACACAGAGAGAGCAGAACACTCACAGAGAGCAGAACACTCACAGAGAGCAGAAAACACACACAGCAGAACACACACAGAGAGCAGAACACACAGAGAGAGCAGAACACTCAGAGAGCAGAACACTCACAGAGAGCAGAACACACTCAGAGAGCAGAACACACACACACAGAGCAGAACACACACAAAGAGCAGAACACTCACAGAGAGCAGAACACACACAGAGAGCAGAACACACACACACACAGAGCAGAACACACACACAGAGCAGAACACTCACAGAGAGCAGAACACACAGAGAGAGCAGAACACTCACAGTGAGCAGAACACACACACACACAGAGCAGAACACACACACAGCAGAACACTCACAGAGAGCAGAATACAGAGAGAGCAGAACACTCACAGAGAGCAGAACACACACACACACAGAGCAGAACACACACACAGCAGAACACTCACAGAGAGCAGAACACACAGAGAGAGCAGAACACAACCGCATGGAGGCGAGGATACGTGGAGAGCCAAACTACTGGAGGTGGCGACTAGAAACTTCTTAACCCAGCATGTCAGTGAACCCACAAGGATGAGAGGAAACGACGAACCAGCGAGACTCGACCTGGTTTTCACCCTGAACGACTCTGACATAAGAGAAATCAGTTTTGAGGACCCAGTAGGAATGAGCGACCACAGTGTATTGGTGTTTGAGTACCTGATTGAAGAAGGGTTATTGAACTCGAGAAGGGATACCGAAACCAAAAGGTTAGCATACCGAAAGGGAAACTATGAGGAGATAAGAAGATGCCTAGCAGATATAACATGGGAAACAGAGCTCAGGGAAAGACGGCCCAAGATATGATGGAATACATCACGCAAAAATGCAAGGATGCAGCAAACAAGTTTGTCCCAGTCCAAAAGGAAAACAGTGAAATGAAGATGAGAAACCCATGGTTTAATCAGAGATGTAGGCTAGCTAAGCAGCAAAGTAAAAGGGCATGGAGAAACTATAGGAATAACAGGACACTGGAGAGCAGAGAAAGATACCAGAATGCCAGGAATGAATATGTTAGGATGAGAAGAGAGGCAGAAAGGACAATACGAAAATGACATCGCAAGCAAGGCAAAGACTCAGCCTAAATTGCTGCATAGCCACATCAGGAGAAAAACAACAGTAAAGGAACAGGTTATGAAATTAAGGTTAGGGGCAGAAGGATTCACTACAAACGACAAGGAAGTGTGTGAGGAACTGAATAAGAAATTCCAGGAGGTCTTCACCTTAGAGCAAGGAGAAATCCCAGAGATAAGAGAGGGAATAGCTAACCAGGAACCACTGGAAGAGTTTGAGATTACCAGCGGGGAAGTAAGGAAGTGTTTAATAGAGTTGGATGTGACAAAGTCTTTGGGCCCAGATGGAATCTCCCCTTGGATACTAAAGGAAGGAGCAGAAGAACTATGCCTACCACTCTCCATAGTGTATAACAAATCACTGGCAACAGGGGAACTGCCAGAAATTTGGAAAGCAGCTAACCAAGTCCCGATATACAAGAAAGGGGATAGACAGGAGGCACTGAATTACAGACCAGTGTCCCTAACCTGCATACCATGCAAGATGATGGAGAAGATTGTGCGAAGAAAGCTAGTGGAACATCTGGAGCGAAAGAACTTTGTAACACAGCATCAACATGGATTCAGGAATGGCAGGTCCTGCCTCACAGGGTTACTTGAATTCTACGACCAGGCAACAAAAATAAGGCAAGAAAGAGAAGGGTGGGCAGACTGCATATTTTTGGATTGTCAGAAAGCCTTTGACACAGTGCCACACAAGAGGCTAGTGAAAAAACTGGAGATGCAGGCTGGAGTGAAAGGGAAGGTACTCCGTTGGATACAGGAGTACCTAAGTAACAGGAGACAACGAGTCAGTGTGAGGGGTGAGGTCTCAGATTGGCGAGACGTTACGAGTGGAGTACCGCAGGGGTCAGTCCTTGGACCTATACTGTTTCTGATATATGTAAATGATCTTCCAGAGGGTATAGAATCGTTTCTCTCAATGTTTGCCGACGATGCAAAAATTATGAGGAGGATTGAAAACTGAGGACGATAGTAGGAGACTACAAGATGACCTAGACAGACTGAGTGAATGGTCCAACAAATGGCTGTTGAAGTTCAACCCGAGTAAATGCAAAGTAATGAAACTAGGTGGTGGAAATAGGAGGCCAAACACAGGATACAGAATAGGAGATGAAGTACTTAATGAAACGAACAGAGAGAAAGATCTAGGAGTTGATATCACACCAAACCTGTCTCCTGAAGCCCACATAAAAAGAATAACGTCTGCGGCATATGCGAGGCTGGCTAACATCAGAACAGCGTTCAGGAACCTGTGTAAGGAATCATTCAGAATCTTGTACAGAACATATGTAAGACCAATCCTGGAGTATGCAGCCCCAGCATGGAGCCCGTACCTTGTCAAGCACAAGACGAAGCTGGAAAAAGTCCAAAGGTATGCCACTAGACTAGTCCCAGAACTAAGAGGCATGAGTTACGAGGAAAGGCTGCTGGAAATGCACCTTACGACACTGGAAGACAGAAGAGTAAGGGAGACATGATCACAACCTACAAAATCCTCAGAGAAATCGACCGGGTAAACAAGGATAAACTATTCAACACTGGTGGGACGCGAACAAGGTTACACAGGTGGAAACTGAGTACCCACATGAGCCACAGTGACGTTAGAAAGAACTTTTTCAGTGTCAGAGTAGTTAACGGATGGAATGCATTAGGCAGTGATGTGGTGGAGGCTGACTCCATACACAGTTTTAAATGTAGATATGATAGAGCCCAGTAGTCTCAGGAATCTGTACACCAGTTGATTGACAGTTGAGAGGCGGGACCAAAGAGCCAAAGCTCAACCCCCACAAGCACAAATAGGTGAGTACACTCAGAGCAGAACACTCACAGAGAGCAGAACACTCACAGAGAGCAGAACACACTCAGAGCAGAACACTCACAGAGAGCAGAACACTCACAGAGAGCAAAACACTCACAGAGAGCAGAACACACTCAGAGCAGAACACTCAAAGAGAGCAGAACACTCACAGAGAGCAAAACACTCACAGAGAGCAGAACACTCACAGTGAGCAGAACACTCACAGAGAGCAGAACACTCACACAGAGCAGAACACTCACAGAGAGCAGAACACTCAAAGAGAGCAGAACACTCACAGAGAGCAAAAACACTCACAGAGAGCAGAACACTCACACAGAGCAGAACACTCACAGAGAGCAGAAACACTCAAAGAGAGCAGAACACTCACAGAGAGCAAAACACTCACAGAGAGCAGAACACTCACAGTGAGCAGAACACTCACAGAGAGCAGAACACTCACACAGAGCAGAACACTCACAGAGAGCAGAACACACACAGAGCAGAACACACTCAGAGCAGAACACTCATAGAGAGCAGAACACTCACAGAGAGCAGAACACTCACAGAGAGCAGAGCACTCACAGAGAGCAGAACACTCACAGAGAGCCGAACACTCACAGAGAGCAGAGCACTCACAGAGAGCAGAACACTCACAGAGAGCAGAGCACTCACAGAGAGCAGAACACTCACAGAGAGCAGAACACTCACAGAGAGCAGAACACTCACACAGAGCAGAACACTCACAGAGAGCAGAACACTCACAGAGAGCAGAACACTCACAGAGAGCAGAACACTCACAGAGAGCAGAGCACTCACAGGGAGCAGAACACTCACAGAGAGCAGAACACTCACAGAAAGCAGAACACTCACAGAGAGCAGAACACACACAGAGAGCAGAAAACTCACAGAGAGCAGAACACTCACAGAGAGCAGAACACTCACAGAGAGCAGAACACTCACACAGAGCAGAACACTCACAGAGAGCAGAAGACTCACAGAGAGCAGAAGACTCACAGAGAGCAGAACACACACAGAGAGCAGAACTTACACAGAGAGCAGAGCACTCACAGAGAGCAAAACACTCACAGAGAGCAGAACACTCACAGAGAGCAGAACACACACAGAGAGCAGAACACTCACAGAGAGCAGAACACACACAGAGAGCAGAACACACACAGAGAGCAGAGCACTCACAGAGAGCAGAACACTCACAGAGAGCAGAACACTCACAGAGAGCAGAGCACTCACAGACAGCAGAACACTCACAGAGAGCAGAACACACCCAGAGAGCAGAGCAGTCACAGAGAGCAGAACACTCACAGAGAGCAGAGCACTCACAGAGAGCAGAGCACTCACAGACAGCAGAACACTCACAGACAGCAGAACACTCACAGAGAGCAGAACACTCGCAGAAAGCAGAGCACTCACAGAGAGCAGAACACTCACAGAGAGCAGAACACTCACAGAGAGCAGAACACTCACAGAGAGCAGAACACTCACAGAGAGCAGAACATTCACAGAGAGCAGAACACTCACAGAGAGCAGAACACACACAGAGCAGAACACACTCAGAGCAGAACACTCACAGAGAGCAGAACACTCACAGAGAGCAGAACACTCACAGAGAGCAGAACATTCACAGAGAGCAGAACACTCACAGAGAGCAGAACACACACAGAGCAGAACACACTCAGAGCAGAACACTCACAGAGAGCAGAACACTCACAGAGAGCAGAACACTCACAGAGGGCAGAACACTCACAGAGAGCAGAACACTCACAGAGAGCAGAACACTCACAGAGGGCAGAACACTCACAGAGAGCAGAACACTCACAGAGAGCAGAACACTCACAGAGAGCAGAACACACACAGAGCAGAACACACTCAGAGCAGAACACTCACAGAGAGTAGAACACTCACAGAGAGCAGAACACTCACAGAGAGCAGAGCACTCACAGAGAGCAGAACACTTACAGAGAGCAGAACACTCACAGAGAGCAGAGCACTCACAGAGAGCAGAACACTCACAGAGAGCAGAACACTCACATAGAGCAGAACACTCACAGAGAGCAGAACACTCACTGAGAGCAGAACACTCACAGAGAGCAGAACACACACAGAGAGCAGAACACTCACAGAGAGCAGAACACACAGAGAGCAGAACACACACAGAGAGCAGAGCACTCACAGAGAGCAGAACACTCACAGAGCGCAGAGCACTCACAGACAGCAGAACACTCACAGAGAGCAGAACACACACAGAGAGCAGAGCACTCACAGAGAGCAGAACACTCACAGACAGCAGAACACTCACAGAGAGCAGAACACACACAGAGAGCAGAGCCCTCGCAGACAGCAGAACACTCTCAGAGAGCAGAACACTCACAGAGAGCAGAACACTCACAGAGAGCAGAACACTCACAGAGAGCAGAACACTCACAGAGAGCAGAACACTCACAGAGAGCAGAACACTCACAGAGAGCAGACCACTCACAGACAGCAGAACACACACAGAGAGCAGAACACACACAGAGAGCAGAACACTCACAGAGAGCAGAACACTCACAGAGAGCAGAACACACACAGAGAGCAGAGCACTCACAGACAGCAGAACACTCACAGAGAGCAGAACACACACAGAGAGCAGAACACACACTGAGAGCAGAACACTCACAGAGAGCAGAACACACACAGAGAGCAGAACACACACAGAGAGCAGAGCACTCACAGAGAGCAGATCACTCACAGAGAGCAGAGCACTCACAGACAGCAGAATACTCACAGAGAGCAGAACACACACAGAGAGCAGAGCACTCACAGAGAGCAGAACACTCACAGAGAGCAGAACACACGCAGAGTGCAGAACACTCACAGACAGCAGAGCACTCACAGAGAGCAGAACACTCACAGACAGCAGAGCACTCACAGAGAGCAGAACACTCGCAGAGAACAGAACACTCACAGACAGCAGAGCACTCACAGAAAGCAGAACACTCACAGAGAACAGAACACTCACAGAGAGCAGAACACGCACAGAGAACAGAACACTCACAGAAAGCAGAACACGCACAGACAGCAGAACACGCACAGACAGCAGAACACATACACACAACAGAATACACACAGAGAGCAGAACACACACACACAGAGCAGAACACACACACACAGCAGAACACACACACACACAGAGCAGAACACACACACACACACAGCAGAACACTCACACACACAGCAGAACACACACACACACAGAGCAGAACACACACACACACAGAGCAGAACACACACACACACACAGCAGAACACACACAGAGCAGAACACACTCACAGAGACCAGAGCAGACAATATACGGAAAAGACAAGACTAACTACAGGAAATAAAAGCAGTGTACATCACAACGACCAGAACTCATATACAACAAATATTGCTGTGTTAATGGGCAGCCGGAGATGAAGAGATACGTAGTAAGGAGGAACAGGAGGAGAAGATAATGGAAGGGCATGGGAGGAGTTGGAGATGAAAAAGGCAGGAGAGGAAAAAAGAGAGAAATTAGTGGACAAAATTCGTTTAGGCATAGGAGTAAGTGATTATTGTGAGAGGCAGGTCCAAGAGCTAGAGTCACACCTTCATCTCTAGTAAAAACTCTAGTAAAACTTACTAGAGTTGTATGACAAGATTACGAAAATAAGACCAGAAAATGAAGGCTGGGTAGACTGACGTTTTTCTTGACTGTTAAGAAGCATTTGGCACTGTTCCCCCATGAATGACTGTTGTACAAGAGGGAGAAGCAAGCTGGGACAACGGGACAAAACACTGAAATTGGTTAACGCGTCCCACAAGAACAGAGTAACAGAGATAAGGGTACAAGCTGCGGGGTATGTAACCCCACTTGTCCCAGGTATGGGACAAGTGGGGTTAGTCCCACGAGGTCCTGGCACCACTGCTGCTCCTAATACATGTGAACGATATCTCAGACACAATGAGTTCGGACATGTCAATGTTTGTTGATACCAATCTGATGAGGAACGTAAAAAGAGATGACCGCAGGAAGTTACAAGAGGACCTTGACAAACTCCACGAGTGGTTACACAAGTGGTTGCTGGAATTCAACCATAACAAATGTAAGGTAATGAAGATGAGACAGGCAGAGTGGAGACTAATAGCTGTCAACACCATAAAGGGAAGGTAGCTACACCACAGTCAGTATTTCCTGTAGGCAGTCTACACAACATTTGTTAGATCAATGCTGGAATACATGGCACCGGCATGGAGTCCGCATCTTGTGAAACACAAAGCCAGAATTGAAAAAGTAAAATGGTTTGCCACGGGACTGGTGCCGGAGCTGAGGGGGTTAAGCTACGAACATCGGCTAATGGAACTAAATCTCACAGCCCTAGAGGATAGAAGGAAGAGAGAGGATATGATCACAACATACAGGATAATGTGGGGGAGTAGATAAGGTGGACAAGGAAGGGCTCTTCAGATTGAAAGAAATTAGGACCACCACCACCACCATCAACACGCCTTCAACCACCACCACCACTACCAGTACCAACAGCAACACGACTACCACCACCACACCAACACTACCACTACCACCACCACCACTACCACCACCACCAACAACAACATCACCCCCCCCCACCACCACCACCACAACCCCCCCCCCCCACACCCCCTTAACCATCACCTCAACATGCGATGTTTTCAAGTCATCAAAGTAATATTTTATATGACCTTAATTGCCTCTCACGGTATTTATCCGGGTCAAAGAATATTTATAGAATTTTTTTGGTATACTGGAGATGACGCCCTTAGTGGAGACCAGGACGCTCATGTTTATATAGTAAATGTCTTTGTTATTTCATGACCCGAGTCCTGCCTTCTCAAGTGTGGGGTAGTAGTGTAAAGTGCGACTACGGCGATGCGCACCACCTGCCCAGGTGGCACTCTTGAGTGCCAGCTGAGCAGGTGTCGCACGTCGTCGTAGTCGCAGCGCGTCGTCGTAGTCGCAGAGGTTTTTTTTGGGGATTTTCCTGGAAGTTTGGCGTGTTTCGGACGCGTGTGAGCGTCCTGTGTTTGGGTATGTGTGCATGAACGAGGGAAGTCATGTTGCGGGGGTGAACAGGTGTTGCGCGTCGTCGTAGTCGAAAGCGCGTCGCCGTAGTCGCAGAGGGTTTTTTGGGGAATTTCCCGGAAGTTTGGCGCGTGTCGGAGGTAATTGGAGCGCGCGGTTCTAGTCCTCGTGGTTTTGGGGGTGTGTTCTGGTCCTGAAAGAGTGAAGCCATGTTTGTTTTGGGATGTAGGAGAGTATGTGATAGAGTAAGAAAATAGAAGGATAAGAGGAAGGAGTAAATGAATATGTATGTGTGTGTGTGTCTGACGATGATAGTAAGGTAAGTAGAGGTTGAGGTATCCAACATATTGGATATGTTGTTTGGGGAGGGGGAGGGGGGGAGGGAGAACCCCCATACCTGAGAGGAAGGCCTTTACGTCCATTAGCTTCCCCCTACAGGAAGTCGTAAGTGGGAGAGGAGGGTAAGAGAGCGAGAGAGCACCCTCCTGCGGAAGTGACCCATTTTGTCTTAAAGGTTTTCGTTGTCTTAAGACCAGACTTGGAGATGTTCGTCCTATTACGCTTCCCCATACACTGCGGATTCGTTAAGGAGGAGCGAGGTACATACTCCTGCCGACAGACGGACCCACACCTGTCAGCCATCAATCACTTCCACCCCTCAGCCCCCCACCGCCTCCATACCATCAACCATTGTTCTGTGCAAACCCTTTTAGTATGTGTAAGCTATATCGTAACGTGATCAACATGGCGAGAGCAATAAACGAGGGAAAAGTAAACACATTATATATAAATTTATTTCTTTATTAAACACTTAAGCGATTTACAACAATAATAATAATAATAATAATAAGACTTCTTCTTGGTGGTTTAGCTAGCAGACCGGTGGGGAAAGGCTTTCATTCAGTCCATCGAACCTTCCCACCACGCTAGTCATCCAGCCAATCTGTAGAATAGGTTTAGGTAGTAGACAGACCAATTGGGAGTCATTCATCCACTCCAACGAACCTTCCCGACATGCTAGTCAATCAGTCAATCTGTAGAAAGGGAAAAGGTTATAAGTTTTGTTGTTGTCAATGTTGTAAACATAAATACAGACATTATTATGTTCATCATTCAATCCTAACATAAAGTATTACTCACCGCACTATCATCCTAGCCAACTTCGTCACACAGACGTTTCACACTCAGCATCACTACCGTTTAAGCAGAATGTTTGCTTACACACAGGCCTTTTCATCTGAGAGTAATTGAATTTCAACACTTTTTCATCATTCTTGCGAAATTGACCATATTTAAACTGCTTCATCAAAGTGAAAGCAGAGCGGCCTCTAATCCTAGTCTGGAAAAATGATAGACAAAATAAACGGCGTAATTCCCACAGAAGTAACTATTCAAGGATTGAATCCTTTCTTCATAATATATAGGGTATAGTCTTGGAAGTAGGACATAAACTCTTCGAAATATCTTGAATAAGATCCTATTGCAGGATTGGCGTAGCTGTCTAGTATAACTATCTCTGCTTCTACCTTCATCCTTATTTACATAGAATTGTTATCCAATGACCCATTTTATTACGAGAACCAGACTCCAGAGTGTTGATTATGAACACCACAGGTGTTTTTTTATGTATTTTTATCAGTATTTTCCTTATGTCATCAGCTAGGAAACATCCTAGATAGTTTACCCTATCACCTAAATTACTTCTGATAGCCTCATTTATTTCCAAACAATTCATATTAGTATTTTATCCTCGCGTATCGCAAATAACGCGACGATCTGCGTTAATGCTGATCACACCTGTTGTAGAGCCCGCTAAACTAGAATGACTTTATTTCTAGCCACACGCGTTTAAATTCCAAAGCGATCCGCAGATTACCACTTTTTTCAATCGGGATGGTGTCATCTATATCCTCAGGTTGTAAATTAAAGGCCAGTATGGTTCCACCATTCACATATGTGTCATAAGATCAATATATTGTCCTTTATCGAAGCCTAAGGCTTGTAATGCAGTGTAATACAACTTGACGCAGTTATGAGGGAAGTCGCACCCAATATTGACTATATTAGTGCTATTCTGCGAATATTTATACTTTACTAAGCTCGCAGTTTTCCAAATAAAGCGGGTTGCGATTATATGCACCAGACACTGCCTCCATATCAAGGATGATCATATATAAATGTTCTGGTATAACAGTCCCCCACGGTTGGTCCATTGTTATCGAGCGCTGACCTGTGCCCAATATATACGTTTTGTATAAAGTTTTATTAAAAGTATACGTAATAAAAGAGTTGTTCTGCACCATGGCTTTATTAACAGCTACTAATCCTTCAGGGTACGGCAATACCCGATCCACCCATAGACGTAGTAGACTTGATATTGTATTTAAAATTAGCGTGTTCATTATTGCTGAGTATAAGCCACTTATCAGGTTGAAGTTCGAGCCGCACCCTGATGTCCACATTATCCAAAACGTATTCACTAACTGATGTGACATCTAGCATTAGTTTAAAACAAGTATTCACGCCACTCGTTTACATATCAGTCATCCGTTGCTTCTCACCAGCCGAGGCGTTAGTGAAATAACCAGCTTCAATTTTACCAGGATCGACACGGTTAAAAAACTGTGACAGTTTATCATAGCGGTTAGCCTTACACCCAGAAATCGTAGATAATAACTTTACGTACAGCACCAGAATGAGAATAATGAGCTGGTTTCAACTACTGTTTCGTTTAAATACACAATAGCGGATTTGAATAGAGTTTGCGATAATCCATTCACCAACGAAACGTTTTTAGCATCTCCTAAAGGTGTTGTTCCATCTTCTTCGGTTAGATCAATAGACAACTCCAAAGCTATAGATGATAAATCCACCAGTTGGCCATTCACCCCCTTGATGATGAATTCCAGATAGGTGTCTGTAAACTTATTATTGACTCCGGAATTCACAGGTAATACATCCACTGTTTGTCTGCTTGCAATTGTTGATTCCACCAATCAAGGGGAAAATACTTTAGGAAAGGCTTCACTAACAGCAGCTGTATAGTGTTCTAATGGCACCTGGAGGCCAAGAGCGTTATATCCGGCCATGTTCACGCTTTAGACATCACCAGCCGAGTGAGAAGAATTTATGACAGCACATCATTATATTTCGCTTTAGTAAAACGTTTGATGTTTACTAATTTTTTTGTTTGTTTATTCTTTTTCTGCACTCTTCCGCCTATCATTTGCTTCCCTACTCCTTTCAATGTTTCAATTCCGCGTTTTCTTAAGAGATTGTTTGAAAGTTGTTTGTCATTATTAATGTCGTCTAGTACGTTCTGCCCCAAGCTAAGCGCAGCTGGAGCCAGTGTTCTCATGATAAAGGGCGCTGCTCGACGCGCTATCCCGCTTAAAAAGGAAAATATTCCTCCTCCACGCGTATAACGTCTACTGCTGTTGAAAATCCGTATATTATCAGTCCCCCCACCTCTAGGAGGGGTTTAACAGAATGTATAATTCCTCAACAGAGGGGGGAATAAAGTGGACACGCATTTCTCCGCTTGTTTCAGACGAATGAGGAGTGGCAGGAAAGCGTTGGTGTGTATATACCTCCTGCAACGGGGCGTACATGCAAGACTGCTATGGTGCACCCACGTTCATCAAAATGTATTGGGTTACCATCTTGATCCCTAATAGTGATGCTGACGCTGTCTATCATGTTGGTGTTAAGACGCACATATAGTTTTTTATTGTTGCTGTTATCACTTCCATTTAGGGAGATTACATCCAAAATATTTACAGACTGGTTTCCATATCTAGTAGAAGAGATTTTATCGCAATAAACACACAGAATATCAACTCCTCTAGGCATTGGCGGGAATAGACATGTGTTAACTACACTCGAGGCATACTGACGTTTAGCGAATAAGTCATATTCTATTTCTGGAACTACGCCCGACACTTTCCCAAAAGCGGTTCCAAATGATAATGTAACTCTACTGAATTTTTTATGCCCCGTTGCAGAGCTAATATTCTCCTCACTAATCACAGTAGTGAACTTGTTTCGATTGGAGGAAGAATCAATATATAATAAAATGCGTTCCATATTTAGCTGAAAATTGTTTTAATGACTTTCCTAAAAAACTCAGTTTAGCATTACTTGAAAATATGGCCTCTATTTCTGTATTAATCGTGGTATTAATTTCTTTTATAGTTCCAGCTAACACATCAGATGATAATAAATGCTTTGAATGCATGTATTTCCCCTCGCCCACTTTCTCATACGTAACACCTACACGTATATACGCCTCAGGATTATCACGCTTAATAATGTAATGGGAAGTAGGGAGGAGTAATTTTTGTAGACATATTTCATAACTCCTCCTGGGATCTAATTCTAGCTGGTTAAATAATCGATTTTGGAAAGATGCGGGGATGTTATTGGGGAATAAATGAGTATCTGATACGCTGGTGGCGTATATCACGTGAGTGTCCATCGCTCTATCTACTAAAACTGCTTTTACCGAGTAAAGCTAGTTACACATTACATACACATTTATATACACTCACCTGTTAATATACGATCCAGGAAGCATTCCTTTTACTGCGAGGATCAATCTTTGCAGTTGCCTTTCTCTTAACTGAAGGAGCCTCATACATGTTATAAAAGGTGGTCTGTACTATGGGGGATCTAGTATAAAATGGATTGTAGGGGCAGTAGTTAGCATTAAGAGTTATCAAATATGGGAGATCTAAAAGGACCGGCCCCCAAAATAAAATATCCACAGTGATATTAATTGGCTACAAGATAATGTCAGTCTAGAGGTTAATCATAGATCTCCTATACAGGAAGAATGGATACTCCTTTAACTAACTTACTTATTTATTAACCCCTTAACAACCCCCCCATATACATTCTCACCAATAACAATAATAATAATTACTTTACCACACTACCTTACGTTAAAAGCCTTGGTCCACATAAGCAGGATACAAGGTTTACACTGAGAACAAGCTAGGGTAAAGTACTACTATTGAAGCACTTGAAGCTTGGGCAGCTTAGGGGTAGTGAGCCCACGTGGTACCTTAACACAACACAACACTAATGGGAACCCAAAACACTGGCAAATACTACCCCAAGGTCTCCACCAATCTTACAAACCCAGAGTAGGCATACTTAAAAAACACAGGACTTAACTTAATGGTACAGGAAGTTAAGGTAAGGGAAATAATTAAGAGGAAATGTAGAGGAGTGCAGAGCAGCTCAGAAAGGTCTTGACCCTCCACGAACGCCACTCAGAGAAGGCGGAGTGTTCTCCACTCTCCTTCCTCAGTTCACTCGCTGCCAGCAGACTACTCAACTAATCGTACAGCATTCCTATCCAAAGTTTACTCAGGTTTACTTTACAAATGATTAGAAAGTATTAGTAAACATAGTTGGTGCCTATTTTATTATTTAATAATCAACCCCAGCTCAGTCTTTACATGCTCTGTGAGAAACAAGAATCGTCTTACGTCTGGCAGGGATGATACGACAAATGCACCTCGTCATGCGTCCCCAATACCATAAGGTAGTTTATTTAGCTCAATTTTGACCTCTGGTTTCCACTAAGGAACCCAGGATTGTAACACTCCTCCCCCCTTCAGAAAAAAAATGTGACTACTAGAACAGTAGTCATATTTTTTTTTGTAAGAGTATACAGAGAATAAAAAGGAAAATTTATGACAAAAAAAAAATCAATCAAAAACAACAATTTCTCTGGAAGAAAAGTACAAAGGAATTCTCTGAAAGAAAAAAAAACATACACAAAAAAAAACAGGGAAGCAAATAAATTGGACACGGAATATTTAATGTCACAGGAGAACCTACAAAAAAATAACTAAAGCATGACAGTTGGTAAATGGCTTCCTGTGGCCCAGATGAATGTATTCAGGCAACCGGGACAGAGCATCGGCTATAATGTTGAGCCGGCCCGGTAGGTGGGTAATGGAAAGATTGAAAGATATTACCTGTGAGGTAAACTTCGAACTTTTTACATGTAAACACTAGCGCCAACGCCTCTTTTTCTACCACTGAATAATTGCAGTTGCGCCTTGCCAAATTTCACAGAGTAATAATATACTGGTGTTCTACTTGAATCATCCCCAGTTTGCAACAACACTGCAACAGCACCCGAGTCAGACGCGTCAACATGAATTTTAAATGGTCTGTCGATCCTTGGACTAGCGAGCACAGGGGCGGAAACTAAGATCAATTTCATATTTTTAAATGCCTCTGCACAGTGTGATGACCACTTAAATATAACGGTCTTCCGCAACAAGTCTGTGAAAGGAGTGGCCACACTGGAAAAGTTCTGACAAAAGCGTCGATAGTACACACACATACCGATAAATCTTTGAACGTCGTTTTTAGACTTTAGCACTGGATACTCCAGAATGGCACTGATTTTATCTTGCCAAGGTAACACTTTTCCTTGGCCAGTTCATAACCGAGGTACGTCACTGTGCCTTGGCCAAAATGACACTTTTTTGCATTTAAGGTCACATTTGCATTTTTCAAAACTGTAAACAACTGGCGTAACCTAACTTTGTGGTGTGACGGTGTCCCCCCCCCCTTATATTTCTCCCACGCCTGCTGTAAGAGTCATGTCCACTTTACCCGAGCGTTTTTCTACGTCGCAGGCATCAGTTTGATATATGTGGGAGAGTGTAGTGTTCTCGAGGTGGCGAGAAATTTGTAAAAGAAGAGTATTTTGGGCTGTGGTATAGGCCCTTTAGGAAGCCAATATGGCGCTGGCTCCTCTGTTTTGCCGCCAAAACTGTGTGACGTCGGTGACACCAGATTGGTCACCGACAGCGACGTGGCACAGGGAGCCAATGAAAACCTCCCATGGCGAATATGACGTTACGAAGGAAGGGGGGTCCGGTCAGTGCGCGACTCTGGCGCCATCAGTCTAAGACAGCACGTCAAGGAGGTCGGACGTGCGCTGGGGGGTCCTGGCAATTGGACAGTTTACCCCGTCTCCAGAGGATTTACGCATCACCCATGGTCTGCCAGCACCTGTGGGGTCTTCCTTCATTCATGTGTTGGACCAGAGAAGGAATTGACAGAATATTGAGCATCAAGTGCTCCATGGACAGGTGTTGTGCAAGAGTGGAGTCTAGGCAGCAACGTATGCGACGGCTGATAGTTTCACAATGATGACGTAATGGCTGGGCCCAATCCTCCATGAGGGAATCAGTCTGACACGACACGTCAAGGTGGACGGATGTGTGAAGTTGATCCTGTCAATCTGACAGTAATACGCCACTCCCGTGGATCTTACGCGTCCACCCGTAGTCTGCACGTACGCTGAGGGGTCTTCCTTCATTCCATGTGTGGACCAAAGAGGGAATTGATGGCATATTGAGCATCAAGTGCTCCAGGGTCAGGTGCTGTGCAGGTGAAGTCTAGGCAGTATCGTCTGGACGTCTGATAGCTTCACAGTGACGACGTAGCGGCTGGGCCAATCCACTGGGAAGCAGTGAAAGAAGACACTAATTGGGAATCCGTACGACTGCAGCCGAGACGTAGGCAGGCAGCCGTAGTTGGGAGGAGAAGTTGACGGCCGGGAGACCGACTCCAACCCTACAAGACGTGGAGGAGGGGCACGGACCCGCGGAGGACAGAACACGGAGACGACGTGTTTATTTTGGGACGTTGATTGGGTTCCTGGAGGACACGACAGGGTGTGTGTGGGGGCGTTCCCTACACGAGGCAAGAGCCTGGACCAGGAGCTACAACTCAACTCTCACCAGGAGGATAGGTGGAAGTAGGTTGATTCTAGTTTCCCTCCCAATTCCCCTTTAGTCAGCTATATTATTTAGCCAGAGTATTTCGTATGTCGTGAGCAAGGCTCACCCATGTCACAGTAAGACACAAGTGTGCAGAGTGGGGCTACATAGAGCACTCACGGTAATCTATTATTATTATTATTGGTGTGTGCAGCGCACCCGGAGTAATTGAGAATTTACTGTGTTGATAATATCTTCATGAGACTTTAATATGATCATTTAGTGAGAGAATATATATATATATACTACTATATATATATATATATATATAATATATATATAATATATATATATATAATATATATACTATATATATATACTATATACTATATGTACCAGTATTTGGTGTTAGGCTATGTGCCCAGTAACTATATTATTACTATTATTGATATCTATGATTTATATATATTATATATATATATATTATGTCTATTGCTTGTGTATTGAATAACCATTCAGGTGTGCAGTGATCAATTGAATATTCGCCCACGAAAGGAATTACTGAGAACTCCAGTAATATATACTTGCATGCGTGATCATTAAATGAAGTGCAGAGTGTTATACCATGATAGTGAATTATTGTGTTCATTAATATAAATATGTTTGATTGAATTCAAGATCAGTGCAGCGAAGTATTTACGTTCTATTGCTATTGTCGCAGATATTGTGTTGTTTGAACATTTAATGATCCTTGAGAATTTAAAGAAATAGGCGCCTTATGCCAGACAAACAGATAAACGAACATTCGCGCGGTGAGAGTCGCCCAGCTGATTTTGACATTGACATGAGGGGGAGCATTGCCAGCTTGGCGAGTTCATGATTATATGTGAGAACGAGCGACTTACGCATGAAATAGCTGTTTACTTGTTGATATACGGATGTGATGTTTTGAGTTTTAAGTAAAACACAAAATACCTTGGCGTTTGTATCATCCCCTCCATATTTCTTGTGGCTATATAATACATGAAAGGAAATAGAGTGATAGAAATAAATGCCTGCCTGATATCAGACCTATTGAGTGTGCTCTTGCCACTGTTACCACAATTCAACGAAACCACTGACGTGTTACTGGACACAGGAAACACCAGTTGGCGACCTTGTGGTTAATAGTAGAGCCTTGCTGGGGCGGGCACACAGCAGTTAAGAGAACAAGCTGTGTTCTCACTCATTCTCGATCAGAGGCCGGTTGGGATTGACTGGGATACTCTCCTGGCATACAGTGGCGCCGCGAGGATAGAGTGAAGACCCGCAGGGCTACGGTGAGTGACCTTGGGTATACTGTTACTCGCCCCTCTTATGGAGAACCCTGACATTGGCGACCTTGCCAGGATAACGATCAAGATAAAGGTTGCAGTTGTGGTACTTTGCAGTGGTATTAGGTATCAGGTACAGGTTATCACTCATAGCACAAGATGGAGGATGATAAAGTAACAAGGTTCATTGACACTAGAGATGAACAGGTGCTGGAGGAGTGCACCAAGGCACAGTTACAATCAATAGCAGACCACTTTGGGATAAAGCTGAGATCTTCCAAAGTGGGAGAGAGAAGACTGGAGATCATGGCACAGCTCAGAGCACGAGATGAAGCTTTGGGGGAGGAACGGCCACAGACACCTGCCAGTATGGGAGAACACCTTAGCATCGGAGGAAGCAGCACAGGATCCAGCGGCAGCAGGTGCAGCGTCAAGCTGGAAATATTGAAGCTGCAGCTGGAGGCACAGCTGAAACGAGAAGAGCGAGAGGCACAGCTGTGCAGAGAAGAGCGAGAGGCACAGCTGAAACGAGAAGAGCGAGAGGCACAGTAGCACAAAGAAGAGCGAGAGGCACAGCAGCGCAAAGAAGAGCGAGAGTCAGAGGCACAGCTGCGCAGCGAAGAACAAGAGCGAGAAGCACAGCTAAGGCGAGAGGAGCGCGAGCTAGAAGCTAGGCTGAAACAGCAGGAGATAGAAGCTAACAAGGATGTGGAGCTGAAGCGAGCTGAGCTAGGGCTAGCTCCACCTGTTCCACCACAGCTGGAAGACCGCCGAGTGAGGGAGCGAGATTTGCCAGTCTTTGTACCAAACGAAGCTGAAGGTTTCTTCGACCACTTCGAAAGGGTTGCTAGCTTGAAGAAGTGGCCGAGGGTGGAGTGGGCGGAGCTGGTTCAGGGTAGGCTGACCGGTGAAGCTCGTGAAGCCTACAATATGCTCGATCTCCAACTACCATGCTGTAAAGAGAGCTGTGCTCCATTATTTCAAGCTCACGCCGGAATGTTACAGGAAGAGATTCAGGGAATGTACCCGTTCGCCAGAAAAATCTTATGCGGAGGTGGCGAGGGACATGGAGAGGAAGTTCCTTAAGTGGTTGGAGTCTGAAGGAGCGAAGTCGGCTGAGAATGTCAATAGGCTTATGGTCATGGAGAAGTTTATGTCCGTGCTCTCTCCTGAGATCAGGGTTACAGTAAAGGAGGCGGACATTAAGGACCTGAGAGCCGCGGCTGACAGAGCTGACATGCTGGAAGAAGCCTTACGCCCATGCCGAGAGGGACAGCACCGACCGCCCGTACACTCCGGATATGGTAGAAGATATAGAAGGACGGACGGATGCGAGTTCTCCTGAGTCCCACCTCTCGAGTGGAGACAACAGAGGATCGAAGAGTGCTGTGGAGCCGGTAAAGAAGTCCCAAGCTGAGAGCTCAAGAGTTGTTGCCGAAACGGAGGAGTCGATGAATTGCGTGAGGAAGATCCACAGAAGAAGAAGGATCCGCTGCTACAACTGCGGAGTATTCGGACACGTCGCGCGGGAATGCAGACACCCTGAGCAGCGGGGGAACGTGGCTTTCGTGAGGGTCGAGGACCAGATCGCCGAGAGGGTGCGGGATGAACCCGTACTGAGTGGGGAGAAAAGAGTTCACCCACTCGTGAGTGAGGGAACTGTAAGGATGGGGGATGCAGACCCCATCCCGGTGAAGATATTAAGAGACACTGGGGCAGATTTTACCCTGGCAAGCGAAACCCTCTTCCCCGAGGGTTACGAGAGTACCAGTGTGGGGGTGGCAAGTGTGACCACTGTGGGAGGCCCAGTGCGGATGCCCCTACACCAGGTGACTCTGAATTCTGTTATGGCTGCCAGACCCTAGTGGTAAGGGTCTGTGCATCAATGCCCAAGATGGAGGCACAAGTCATCTTGGGAAATGACGCATGTTGAGGACATGTCCTCCCGAATCTCGTGAAGGGCGAGGAATGCATAGAGCACTATAAGGAGACAGGCGGAGTGTTAGATGCCTGTGGGGACGAGAAAGGAATCGCCACGGTGGCGTTCCCGGTTTGTGCTGTGATTCCGAGGCAGTGCGACGGACACGGAGGGTGTGGATCTGATAGGGCTGACGAGGAGACGTCCGACAGTCTGGAAATCGATCACCTCTTCATGGAACTCGGAGAACGAGTGGAGGGCGAAGGCAGCCCGGATGGTGAGTTACAGGTGACCCTCACCAGTTCTCTAGGGGTGGACCGCGCTCGTCTTGGAGAGTTGCAGCAGATAGAGTTCCCCGAATTGATTCATGAGGCCAATGGAGGACGTGTTGGTCCTGAGAGGGCCACTCATTTTTACATACAGGACGGCATGCTGATGAGTGTTTTCTGCGCAGAGCAGGGAACTAAGTGGGATGAAGCAGTATGCCCTGCGTTGTTTGCCATACGTAACGCAGTGGTAGGATCGTTAGGTTTCTCACCTTTCCAGCTGGTGTATGGACATGAGGTGCAAAGTCCTCTGTCCATGCTGAAGGAACAATGGACGTCAGGAGTGACCGTGGGAATGGTCGACGGATACGTAAGGAGCGTCTCGCATTGGCGGCAGGAATACAGGTTGGAAATTAAACTCATCCGATGGGAAGACAACGTAGTAGCAGATGCCCTGTCCTGTATACACTAACCAGACATGACTCTTATTTTAAAGGGGAGGGGTATGTGACGGTGTTCCCCCCTTATATTTCTCCCACGCCTGCTGTAAGAGTCATGTCCACTTTACCCGAGCGTTCTCTACGTCGCAGGCATCAGTTTGATATATGTGGGAGAGTGTAGTGTTCTCGAGGTGGCGAGAAATTTGTAATAGAAGAGTATATTGGGCTGTGGTATAGGCCCTTTAGGAAGCCAATATGGCGCTGGCTCCTCTGTTTTGCCGCCAAAACTGTGTGACGTCGGTGACACCAGATTGGTCACCGACAGCGACGTGGCACAGGGAGCCAATGAAAACCTCCAATGGCGAATATGACGTCACGAAGGAAGGGAGGTCCGGTCGGTGCGCGACTCTGGCGCCATCAGTCTAAGACAGCACGTCAAGAAGGTCGGACGTGCGCTGGGGGGTCCAGTCAGTTGGACAGTTTACCCTGTCTCCGGAGGATTTACGCATCACCCGTGGTCTACCAGCACCTGTGGGGTCTTCCTTCGTTCATGTGTTGGACCAGAGAAGGAATTGACAGAATATTGAGCATCAAGTGCTCCATGGACAGGTGTTGTGCAAGAGTGGAGTCTAGGCAGCAATGTATGCGACGGCTGATACCTTCACAGTGATGACGTAATGGCTGGGCCAATCCTCCATGAGGGAATCAGTCTGACACGACACGTCAAGGTGGACGGATGTGTGAAGGTTGATCCTGTCAATCTGACAGTAATACGCCACTCCCGTGGATCTTACGCGTCACCCGTAGTCTGCACGTACGCTGAGGGGTCTTCCTTCATTCCATGTGTGGACCGAAGAGGGAATTGACGGCATATTGAGCATCAAGTGCTCCAGGGTCAGGGTGCTGTGCAGGTGAAGTCTAGGCAGTATCGTCTGGGACGTCTGATAGCTTCACAGTGACGACATAGCGGCTGGGCCAATCAACTGGGAAGCAGTGAAAGAAGACACTAATTGGGAATCCGTACGACTGCAGCCGAGACGTAGGCAGGCAGCTGTAGTTGGGAGGAGAAGTTGACGGCCGGGAGACCGACTCCAACCCTACAAGACGTGGAGGAGGGGCATGGACCCGCAGAGGACAGAACACGGAGACGACGCGTTTATTTTGGGACGTTGATTGGGTTCCTGGAGGACACGACAGGGTGTGTGTGGGGGTGTTCCCTACACGAGGCAAGAGCCTGGACCAGGAGCTACAACTCAACTCTCACTGGAGGATAGGTGGAAGTAGGTGATTCTAGTTTCCCTCCCAATTCCCCTTTAGTCAGCTATATTATTTAGCCAGAGTATTTTGTTTGTCGTTAGCAAGGCTCACCCATGTCACAGTAAGGCACAAGTGTGCAGAGTGGGGCTACATAGAGCACTCATGGTATCTATTATTGTTATTGGTGTGTGCAGGAACCCGGAGTAATTGATGAATTGACTGTGTTGATAATGTCTTTCATGAGACTTTAATATGATCATTTAGTGAGAGAATATATATATATATATATATATATATATATATATATATATATATATATATATATATATATATATATATATATATATATATATATATATATATATATATATATTTAAATGTACCAGTATTTGGTGTTAGGCTATGTGCCCAGTAACTATATTATTACTATTATTGATATCTATGATTTATATATATATATATATATATATATATATATATATATATATATATATATATATATATATATGTCTTTGCTTGTGTATTGAATAACCATTCAGGTGTGCAGTGATCAATTGAATATTCGCCCACGAAAGGAATTACTGAGAACTCCAGTAATATATACTTGCATGCGTTATCATTAAATGAAGTGCAGAGTGTTATACTATGATAGTGAATTATTGTGTTCATTAATATAGAAATGTTTGATTGAGTTCAAGATCAGTGCAGCGAAGTATTTACGTTCTATTGCTATTGTGACGGTAACGAGTTGGTGTTTGGCTGTTCAAAGCTAGGGGTATGGCCTCGTCACATAAAATTAAAAAAAAATAGAAAATCTGGAACTTCGTCTGTGGTAAGGTAAGGAGAAGACACACAAAACACAAGTAAATTTTAACAATGAAATTTTAATTACGTTAGATAAACAAAACATGAATAAAATGGACATACAAATTCGTATAATAAAATCAATCAAAATAATAAGAATAATTAAAATGGCAAAATGAAAAGTTACGTTAAGACAAGTGAGCAATATACAATAAAATGAGAGGTGCGGGAATATTGGCTTTAAGCTATCACCTCTCTTAGTACACTTAAGCCAAAGCTCAGTCTACCAGGAAGAAGTGTTAACCGTATGAAAGCACTGAATATTCTGAGGACTGAGGTCGTGGCGGCCCCAGACATCGAGTAGTATGGTGGGTGGAGTGCAGTTGCAGCCAGACCGGCGGCCAATCAGCGAGTAGCCGGCAACAAGACAGGTAGTTTGGCGGTTTGAGGCTGAGCAGGTGTCCCTGGCTGCATACATTTTGCGCTCTGGCAAACCTTGGAGATGTTGTTGTCGTTGTTGGACATTTCTTTCATAGTAGTTTTATATATTTGTAGTGACGTATTTTTGGAGGGAAGAGCAGGCTCAATCTCTTGAAGGAGATTATCGTCACAACTCTCCCCCGAAGCCTGCGGTTCTGGAAGAAGTACGTCGTTATGTGGTGGAGTAATGGATGGAGTCGCTTCTACTTCATAAACTCTGGAGATGATCATTGGCTAAGATGTTGTCGGAATCTTGGTATAGTGTGTCTCCAGGTTGAATTTCTGCAGTTAGCAAGCCCATAGTAGAAGACGTTGAGATGAGAAGTGGGCGTGCTGCAGGAGATGTAGGGTGGTGTGGTCCGTGTTGATGGTGGACCGAGCACTTTTCAGGTGTGGAGTGAAGTGCTGGAGCTTCAGGATGATGAAGAGTAGCTCCTTGCCAATTGTTCCGTAGTTCCTTGTAGCAGTAGTCGCTGACAGGTGTATTCTCCTCGCCTCATTGCTGCATCACGACACCACCAACGTCGGTACCACTGGCGTCGACATGGAGGATGAAGGGCTTATCTGACGCGGTGAGAGTGGAATTAGAATAGGGCAAAGGAGCACGATTATTATCCTGAAAGTATTTGGGAAGATCATTAAGGAATTCGGAATTAGAAAGCGCTGACTCCTTGTCAGTGCTTTCGGGAGGAGAAGCTGGGAAGGTCTCACTGTGGATGTAGGGTTCTGTGGAGGTAGAACAGTTAATCAGGACAGTGGGAGGAGTACCATTATATTGCTTCAGGAGGTTGACGTGGCACAGCTGGGTCTTCCGCCGCCTATCTGGAGTCTCTATGACGTAGTTGTTGTTATTTCTGCACTCTTTGACGCGGTAGGGTCCTGAAAACCTGTTTTGTAAAGGTGAACCTGGGATAGGGAAATATGCTAGAATGAAGTCTCCTGGCTTAAATTTTCTTACTTTGCTGGTGTGGTCGTAATGAGTCTTCATCCTCTCCTGGGCTTTCAATAGATTATCATGGGCAAAGCGGTGGACTCTCTCTAGAATGTGTTGAAGGTTTTGAAGAAACTGGGGCACATTCTGATGCTCACTGAAGGTGGCATCTCTGAGAGAGTCTTTGAAAGCCTTAAGGGGAGTACGGCACTTACGGCCGTAGAGCATCTCATAAGGAGATACTCCTAAGGACTCATTGGGGAGATCCTTATCCCAATCCTTAGAGGTTTCACTACAAAACTTTTTCAAGAGTGCTTTGATAGTCTGATGACTGCGTTCAAGAGAACCCTGTGAAGCAGGATGATAGGGGCTGGACAATATCTGTTTGATGTTGAACTCCTCCAGTGTCCTTTTGAAGAGATCACTGATGAAGTTGGTACCACAGTCGCTCTGAATCTCCCTGGGAAATCCGTATTGAGTGAAGATCTTCAATAGATGTTTTACAACCGTAGCAGCCGTGATGTTCTTCACTGGAACTGCTATGGGAAATCTGGTGGTAAGACACAGGATGATTAGGATGTAGGCGTTACCTGAACTGGTCCGAGGTAAAGGACTAACACAGTCTATTATGAGTCTGTGGAAAGATTCCGTAGGCACCTGTATGGGAATCAGTGGCGCTCTGGGAATGGAGATGTTCGGTTTGCCTGCCATCTGACATGTATGACACTGTTTTACGTACTGTTTGACGCTATTTACCATACCTGGCCAGTAGTAGTCTTGACGAATTCCATGGTAAGTCTTGTTGAAGCTGTAGTGGGAGAATGCTCCGTGGGCCAGGTGTAGAATAGTGGGCCGCAGACTGGTAGGAATCACAAGTTGTTCGATGTTGGCCCAATCGTCGTCCTCCTTCAGTTTACTGGGTCTATATCTGCGGTAGAGCAAGTCGTTCTCTAGGAAGAACCCAGGAATACTGTCGGGTTGAGTCTCAGCCTGGAAAAACAATGGTGTTAAAGTAAGATCTTCCCTCTGCAACTTACGGAACTCCAACTTGGTCAGATGCGGGGGTAGTTTCTGAGGGTCTTGAGGGACAGCGGTAGCAGTAGAGTCAGCTGGCTGTGGACGTGCGGCTTGTGCACGGGTGGTCACAAGAACCGGAGGAGAAACTTCATCACTCTCTTGAACCTCTGCTGGAACATACTCTAGAATAGGGTTACTTGGCACAGAGTTACACACCTGGGGTTTGTCCATGACGATCAGGTTGGTCGGTTGCAGGTCTTCTGCCAAGTCGTTGCCGAGGAGAAGTTGCACTCCAGGCATGGGAAAAGGCTTTTCCCTGACGGCGACTTGGACTTCTCCGTTCACGTAGGGACAATCCAGGTGGACTCTGGCGAGAGGGTATGGAGTGGTAGCAGTGAGGTCAGTGATGAAGACAGTTTCTCCGGTGTAGACGATGTTGGGCACAGCCGACTTCAAGATGATCGATTGAAGAGCCGCTGTGTCCCTCAAGATCTTCAATTTGAAACGTCCCTACGGATTTGAACCGTTGGCAGAGACAGTTCCAGTATACAGGTGGTTACTGAAAAGAGAAAGATCATTAGCATTAACACCAACATTCATCACAGGCTTACCGGACTTAGGAGTTGGTTTGGGTTTTTGTTGGTCGGTGGTTCCCTTGTATTGAGACTTACCACACTTGTCTATGGTATGTCCATAGAGTCTACAATACTTCCAGTACAGTTGCGAACCAGCTTGATCGGGGCTCACTTTCTCGTAACTGTACCACGACTTCTTACTGGAGGATGGTTCGGGTGTCAGCCGGTGGATGAGGCTGTAAGTGTCAGCCGACTTAGCACACTTCAGGTAGTCGGTTTCTTCTTTATCTGCTAAGTAGAGACGGACAGGAGGCGGCACACGCCTCAAGAATTCTTCAACTAACATCAGGTTGACGAGTTCTGTAAAAGTAGAGACATGTGCTGCTTCCAGCCATTTCATGAAATATCTCCGTTTTGTGTTAGCAAACTCAAGGAAGGTAGTGGTACTTGCCTTCAGGTGGTCACGGAATTTCCTTCTATAACTTTCAGTAGAGAGGAGGTAGGCGTCCAACACTGCTTGTTTCAGAGTGTGGTAGTCATTCTCAGACGCCAAAGTACTGAGTGTGACTGCAGCTCTACCTGTAAGATGGACTCTGAGAAGTGTGGCCCATTGGTCGACAGGCCAACTGAGTTGATTAGCAAGGGTTTCAAAGGTGGTAAAAAACACATCAACTTCTGCTTCTACAAAGGATGGCATTAACTTACTTGCATGTGATATATTAAAACTGACGGGAAGATTGGCAGTAGCTTGCTGGCGTTGAGCGAGGTGTGAAGTTTCCAACGTGTATTCTCGTTGACGACACTCTAGAGCCAGAGTCGCTTGTTGCTTGTCATGTTCACGTTGCATCTCCAACTCGCGTTGTTTGGTTTCAAGCTGTACTCGTTCACGTTCACGGAGTATTGCAACCTCACGTTCTTGTTCTTCTCTCCTCAAGGCAGCTTCACGTTCTTTGAGGGCGATTTCACGTTCGTGTTCTTCTCTCCTCAAAGCAGCTTCGCGTTCTTGTTCTTCTCTCCTCAAAGCAGCCTCACGTTCGTGTTCGTCCCTTCGTATGGCAGCAGCTCGTTCTTGTTGTTCACGTTCAATCTTGGCCAGCTCTAGTTTGAGTTTCATCGTTGCCAAGTCAGTTTTATCTGCAATATAGTAAGTTTCATGAGTTTCAGAGTCTATCTTACCTTGCTCTAAATAGTAATCCAGCAACAGGTTGTGCAGGTCATTTTTGTTGGCTTGGTAGGGATCTTCTAGTTGATACTCATGTTCAAGAGTTTGTAATTCAGTCCTCTTGGCACGACTTAAAGTCCCTATTTCACCTGCTGGATTTGCACGGAAAGCTTGGAGACGAAACATGGTGAAATTAGCAAATAAATGTACAACGAATATTCAGTTATAGCGAATGTCAGAAACAGGACAACGTGGCAACTGATACCTATCCTGTGGGATCTTTAACAATTAAAGTTAAGTAAAAGATGTTAAATGATTAATTTAAATCAAGGGCGCAGGAAATCTTGTACCCGGTACTCATGTAAGAGGATAAGGGCAAGAAAATACTACTAACAAATGAAACAGAGTTTCGAAAACAAATGAAACAGTTAATTGCCTCAAAAGTAAAATTGGTAGTCCAAGGATGTAGGCATACCTTGCCGAGTCTCTATAGGACATAAAGCAAGTTTTTCCTACTGAATTTAATATGATACTTACAGAATTAGCGAACTTTTGTGCTCTGAAAAAGTAAGCTAATTCCCTACCGTTGTATGTATCATCATCTCTGACTGACGTGTAGGGGTGCGAGGTGTCAACTGGTGACGAGAACTGCTGCTGAGGTCCCAATTCAGCAACTAAAGTTCGAGCTAGAGGAACTATGTCCCTCTTTGTCCTCCTACAGTCAGATTGCAGAAGATTGGATGCTCTTGACCCGGGGCAGACCACAGTACCAGGGTACCAATATGATGATCTGTCAAAATGAGAAATATCTAAGGGACAAAGATGGTAAACACGAGTAATAACACGGAGGGAGAGATGACCAATTAAGAGTATGACTGAGGCCTACAGTCACCACGTAATCCAAAGTTGTCTCACCTTCACCATATGTTACTCTCGTAATGCACAATACACCGCACCATATAAAAAATGAAATTGAATATGAGAAATAGTAAAAGCTACGTTAACAAAGTTAAATATGCTTACCATTAATTACCACTTGGCACCAGTACCTGAGTGAAGCTCCCGGACAGGCCCCCATATAATATGTGACGGTAACGCGTTGGTGTTCGGCTGTTCAAAGCTAGGGGTATGGCCTCGTCACATAAAATTAAAAAAAAATAGAAAATCTGGAACTTCGTCTGTGGTAAGGTAAGGAGAAGACACACAAAACACAAGTAAATTTTAACAATGAAATTTTAATTACGTTAGATAAACAAAACATGAATAAAATGGACATACAAATTCGTATAATAAAATCAATCAATCAAAATAATAAGAATAATTAAAATGGCAAAATGAAAAGTTACGTTAAGACAAGTGAGCAATAACAAGCTGTGCAATATACAATAAAATGAGAGGTGCGGGAATATTGGCTTTAAGCTATCACCTCTCTTAGTACACTTAAGCCAAAGCTCAGTCTACCAGGAAGAAGTGTTAACCGTATGAAAGCACTGAATATTCTGAGGACTGAGGTCATGGCGGCCCCAGACATCGAGTAGTATGGTGGGTGGAGTGCAGTTGCAGCCAGACCAGCGGCCAATCAGCGAGAAGCCGGCAACAAGACAGGTAGTTTGGCGGGTTGAGGCTGAGCAGGTGTCCCTGGCTGCATACGTTTTGCGCTCTGGCAAACCTTGGAGATGTTGTTGTCGTTGTTGGACATTTCTTTCATAGTAGTTTTATATATTTGTAGTGACGTATTTTTGGAGGGAAGAGCAGGCTCAATCTCTTGAAGGAGATTATCGTCACACTATTGTCGCAGATATTGTGTTGTTTGAACATTTAGTGATCCTTGTGAATTTAAAGAAACAGGCGCCTCACACCAGACAAACAGATAAATGAACATTCGTGCAGTGAGAGTCGCCCAGCTGATTTTGACATTGACGTGAGGGAGAGCATTGCCAGCTTGGCGAGTTCATGATTATATGTGAGAACGAGCGACTTACGCATGAAATAGCTGTTTACTTGTTGATATACGGATGTGATGTCTTGAGTTTTAAGTAAAACACAAAATACCTTGGCGTTTGTATCATCCCCTCCATATTTCCTGTGGCTGTATAATACATGAAAGGAAATAGAGTGATAGAAATAAATACCTGCCTGATATCAGACATATTGAGTGTGTTCTTGCCACTGTTACCACAATTCAACGAAACCACTGACGTGTTACTGGACACAGGAAACACCAGTTGGCGACCTTGTGGTTAATAGTAGAGCCTTTGCCGGGGCGGGCACACAGCAGTTAAGAGAACAAGCTGTGTTCTCACTCATTCTCGATCAGAGGCCGGTTGGGATTGACTGGGATACGCTCCTGGTGTACAGTGGCGCCACGAGGATAGAATGAAGACCCGCAGGGCTACGGTGAGTGACCTTGGGTATACTGTTACTCGCCCCTCTTATGGAGAACCCCGACAGTGGTCAGCCCAATTACTGTCAAAGAGCACAATATCATCCAAATACGCCCGACAATTTGGCACATTAGCGAGCAAAGAGCTCATTAGCCTCTGGAACGTGGCAGGGGCATTATGCAAGCCAAACGGTAACACTTAATATTCAAAAACACCCTCGGGTGTCACGAACGCAGTTAGTTGTTTAGCACGTTCAGTGAGCGGGATTTGATAATACCCACTTGAGAGATCGAATTTCGAGACGTACTTGGCGTTTCCCAGCTCGTCGATGCAGTCCTCGAGGAGGGGCAGCGTATACGCATCCACAATGGTCACCTTGTTGAGCTGCCGATAGTCGGTGCACAATCACCAGGAGCCGTCTTTTTTGAGCACCAAGAGCCCTGGCTCGGCCGGATGAGGCCGTGCTGGAGTAGGAATTCGACCTCTTTCCGTACGATGGCCTTCTTTTCTGGACTCATCCGGTAGGGTTGAAGGCGAATGGGGGTGTAGTCCGTCAACTTGACATCATGGTAAATGGCTTCAGTCTGGGTCGGGACCTCCCCGAACAGACTGGAGAATTCATCAAGCAACGACTGCACCTCTTCACGTTGGGCCATCTGCAAATGGGCAGTCCCTCCTCCACAGCATTCACAGAACTAGAATTATTGAGAATGAGATTAGCTGTGTCCCCAGAACAATCATCCCCTCCCTCACTGGAAATGGAAACATTGGTTAGTGCAATGGGCCTGGGGCCCTGAAACTTCTTCAGCCGATTCACGTGTACGAGCATTACTTGGTTTCGCTTGTCAGAGTGCCTCACTTTGTACGTGAGGTCCCCAGTCTTTTCTGTCACAATGTAGGGGCCTTTGTACTTGTGGGACATAGTGTTCCCTAGTCGAGGCTTTAATACCAGGACAGGGTCGCCAGGCTGAAATACCCGCCACTTAGCCTTAGCATCGTTTCGTTCTTTCATCTTTTCTTGGGCCTTCCCAAGATATTTTAGTGCAGCCGCCTTGCAGTCCTTGAGTCTTTGGTGGTGTTGTGCAAAGAAAGCCGACCCTTCGGTTAACGTTACGTTCCCTAACAGATTCTCCTGTAACATTTGCAAGGGTCTACAAACTTTATGGCCAAAGACTAACTCAAAAGGAGAACAACCCAGTGAACTTTGTAACCCCTCTCTAGCCGCAAACAAAACATATGGCAAATTCTCATCCCAGAAGGAGAGGGAACTCTCGCATGATGTCTTCAACATCTGCTTCAAAGTTAGATGGAAACGTTCAATTACCCCCTGACTCTGTGGATGGTATGGGCTGGAAACCTTATGAGTTATTCCATGGTCCTTACAAAATTGTTAAAAAATATCAGACTTAAAGTTAGTACCATTGTCAGTTTGCACGACCCGAGGCAGTTCAAAAGTGGAAAAAAATTGCAACATACGAGCAACAATAGTCTTTGCTCGGATGTTCCTTACAGCAAAGCCTCTGGGTAACGAGTCGTGATACACATCATCGTGATTAGGTAAATATTACCAGACTTAGTTCTAGGTAATGGACCAACACAGTCCATTACCACATGAGAAAATGGTTCCTCTGGCACGACAATAGGCCTTAGAGGAGCTTTAGGTGGAGTCTGGTTTGGTTTCCCAACATGTTGACAAGCAATACATGCATTACAAAATTTTGCCACTTCGCTTTTCAGCTTGGGCCAGATAAAATACTTCAAGATTTTGTGATACGTAATATTTATACTTTGATGTCCCCCCATAGGATCATCATGAGCAGCTGCCAAAACTCTTTCTCTATAGCCGGTCGGCGACATAACCTGGTGGACTACCTCCCACTCATTTGACAAGGGAGCATTCTGTGGTCTCCATTTTCTCATCAAAATCCGATCAGTGTAGTAGTACCCAGTTGCTGCTGCTACAATTTCCTCCCTAGAGATGGCTAACTCATGACATTCTGCAAGACTGGGGTCAGCTTTCTGTAACTCACTCAAGGAGGCATCCAGGCCTTGGTCAGATGCCATTGGACGAGGCTCAACAGCGTTCTCCTCCACCTCCCCACTACTCTTGGTAGGCGGCGGTGGCAGGCTCTCCACAATGTCCTCGGCCACGTCATCGAGTCGGGCCATGAATGTGTCCGCAAGGTCCACTTGGCTTTCACCACTCGAAAAGTTCCTCATGTCCTCAGGATTTACCACCTTGGCAAGCACAGGGCTGCCCTTACATTTAAGTCCCATAGACCTGGTCACCACGCACGCAGGGTACACAACATTATCCTCTGCAGCAGGTGGATCCAGGGAAACCTTAGGGGTAGGCAACATAATAGGCAGTCTGGAGTCCCCTACCTTATCCCCTGCTAAATCATTGCCAACTATTACATCAACATTAGGGAAAGGTAAGTACGAAGTGACTCCGACTGTACAAACACCCTTGTGGAAATCAGATTCCAGGGTAACCTTATGGAGGGGTACTGCTCGAGTATCACTAGTGACACCCTCGACCAGTACCACCTCTCCAGTGTCGAGAGGGTTGGCACCTTGTAAAGCACTTTCTAAAATTAAGGTCTGGATGGCACTGGTATCTCGGAAGATCATCACGTCCTTCCAGGAAGAACCCTCTGACAAAAGTAGTCTCCCTTTTGATAAGAATGGGGTAAGCAAGTCCAACCTATGCGGGTTGGAGGTCTTACTCCCTAACCCTACCGAAGGCCTCAAGCCCTGTATCATAACTAGAGCATTGGGTCTTTTTTTCCGGGTACAGTGGCCAACAACGGCTAGTAATGTGGTTTGGACGTTTACATTGACCACAGATACGTCGGGGAGAAGAGACATTACTAACAGAATTACCCTTCGGTTCACTCTTAGGTGTCGTGGGGCTAGACAATTTAACAGGGTTAGTTATGTCTGAAACAGAAGGTGCAGTAGTTAAAGGGTTAGAATGAGCTGGTCTGGACTGGCTGTGGGTATAAGTTTTGCTACTCTGGGAGGTATAATTATTTTTATTGGGCCTTTTGCCCGCCAACTGGTAGTTTTTTGCCATCTTGGCCAAATCCCCTATTTTAGAATCTACCTCTATCCTTCCTCTAATAAATTGTGCAACATTCTCTGGCATATTATTTATAAAGTGTTCCATTAAAACTTCATTCTTTAGTGCCTCGGATGTTTCGGCTTTCGCCGAGCGAATCCATTTATCAAGCAATCTAATTTGATCATTAGCAAATTCAGTGAGCGGTTGGTTGTGAGTAGGCCTAAGGTTGCGATAAGCTTGGCGGTGAGCTTCAGGAGTAATTTTATATGCCCTTAAAATTCGCTCCCCGACTTTATCATATTCAAAACACTCGTCGTCAAGTATGTTCATAAAAATATCTTGTGCTTTACCCCTTAGCCGCCCCTGCAAGATTTTCACCCACTCTTCCCTTGGCCAGTTCGTGGACATGGCTAGTCTCTGAAAATGGTTTAAAAATCTTTCAGGGTCTGACTCTGAAAATTCAGGTAAATTATGTTTTTTATCAGAAAGCCTGAGGTTAGAGTCCCCAGTAGGTGGTACTATTCTTGCCGCCTCATTTTTGAGCCTTTGCTCTTCCACTTTAGCATTTTGTTCTGCTACTCTGGCCTCTTGCTCTGCCAGTCTTAACTTGGCTAGTGTTAATTCTAACTCTATATTTCTACTAGCTACACTTTCCCCTGAACTGGGCTTGCATAAAATTGTATCACTTGGCACTAGTTCTTGGTCTATACAATGCCGTAAAATTTCATTCACCAAGGTCCACTTTTTATCAGTGTCGTTTAACTCGAGACCAAATTCCTTGCCTAACAATACTAAATTTGCTTTGGTGAGCTTCTTAATCTCTACCACTGAAGGATCCTTTGCCAGTTCCTGTATTTTAGATGCCATCATTAATAACTTTAGCTCCTAGCAAAGGAAAAAATTAAAAAATAAAAATTGGAAAAACCAAAAATTTGCACGGCCCCTAACACAGGGCCACACTAACCTCAATCGTGAAGGGATCCAGCTGGGTGTCCGGTCAGTGCAATCCTTTGCTAGATGAGCTGGACCCTAGGCTAACACACAACCGTTCTGCAGAAAACAAGAATTTTTAGTTTTGGCACTCAAAAATCTAATTTTTTACAATTATAACGTTCCTCCCGGTCAGGCCAACCACTTGTTATAAATGGGGGGCTGTACTATGGGGGATCTAGTATAAAATGGATGTAGGGGCAGTAGTTAGCATTAAGAGTTATCAAATATGGGAGATCTAAAAGGCCCGGCCCCCAAAATAAAATATCCACAGTGAATATTAATTGGCTACAAGATAATGTCAGTCTAGAGGATGATCATAGATCTCCTACACAGGAAGAATGGATACCCCTTTAACTAACTTACTTATTTATTAACCCCTTAACAACCTCCCATATACATTCTCACCAATAACAATAATAATAATTACTTTACCACACTATCTTACGTTAAAAGCCTTGGTCCACATAAGCAGGATACAAGGTTTACACTGAGAACAAGCTAGGTTAAAGTACTACTATTGAAGCACTTGAAGCTTGGGCAGCTTAGGGGTAGTGAGCCCACGTGGTACCTTAACACAACACAACACTAATGGGAACCCAAAACACTGGCAAATACTACCCCAAGGTCTCCACCAATCTTACAAACCCAGAGTAGGCACACTTAAAAAACACAGAACTTAACTTAATGGTAAAGGAAGTTAAGGTAAGGGAAATAATTAAGAGGAAAGGTAGAGGAGTGCAGAGCAGCTCAGAAAGGTCTTGACCCTCCACGAACGCCAGTCAGAGAAGGCGGAGCGTCTCCACTCTCCTTCCTCAGTTCACTCGCTGCCAGCAGACTACTCAACTAATCGTACAGCATTCCTATCCCAAGTTTACTCAGGTTTACTTTACAAATGATTAGAAATTATTAGTAATCATAGTTGGTGGCTATTTTATTACTTAATAATCAACCCTAAGCTCAGTCTTTACATGCTCTGTGAGAAACAAGAATCGTCTTACGTCTGGCAGGGAAGATACGACAAATGCACCTCGTCATGCATCCCCAATACTATAAGGTAGTTTTTTTAGCTCAATTTTGACCTCTGGTTTCCACTGAGGAACCCAGGGTCATAACAATACACTTGACTGCTTGCCGTAGTATTGCAGAATAAATCTCGTGGTGTAGAAGTTAGTGTGAAAAACAGTTGAGTAATAGGCCATTTATCAGGTGAAAAACAGATTTAAGCACAGTCATTTTATGTATAATGTCATTAATTATATGTATGCCCGATACTGGAGCCCATACATTTCCATTCAGATCCCAAAGAACGATTCCACTAGCATCATAATGGTTTAGCAAGGATCTTGCATATTCATGATCTCTCACTTTCAATTTCAAATCTATTAAATCTTTTATGAAGGGTTGGTATGCAATCTGAGGAGAAAGAGGTTGGACAGTAAGATGTTGAGCAGCAGCTTTCACAGTGTGTTAAGCAGGGCTGTGTGCAGCTTTCTGGTTGACCACTATTTTATGCGGTACGAGATAAAAGGCTTTCATTTTACTTTAATTACTGAAAACTAGCTGCAATCGGCAAAATAATGGATAAAATGCTGCCTCCTTGTTTGCTGGTTAATATCTGTTTCTTAGTTGACACACAAGGTTTCTTACAGGCTAGTGACCAAATAAGCAATTTATATTTTTTCAACTTTTTAACGACCTTGTCAGGCACAGGCAATTTTTTTTTTAAAGTTATTAAAAATTTCTGATAAACAATTTATATGTGGTTTCTTCAATTTTCAATCAACTGTTTTCTCGAGGAATACTGAAGTTTTGATAATAGTTGGATCAATTCCCTGTATTTGTAAACTAAGGGCTTCTTCATTATAAATGTAATATCTCAGCAGCATTACTCCATTGATCGAATGACCGATCATAACCTGCGTACCTAACTTTATACTGAAGTTTGCCAGAGACTATGCGTTGCCCCACTACCTTTTCAATATTAAAGGTTTGAGGCAAATGTGTGGGTGTTAATTCTTGTTCATAGAAGCCACCATCAATTTCCTCCCCATTCAGATCTTTTAGAAAGTATAAAGGGATGTGTTGTCGCCGATCAATACGTGTAACTTTAAATACGTGTATTTTTATATATATCTCGGGTTTTCTGCTGCTTAAACCATTTCTTAAACTTGGAAATGCGATCAGATAGAGTAATGCATTCTGTATCTCCAACAGTCAATCGAGGAATGACAGTTCTCTTTGATTTGCTCTGGCTTTTATACATTAAATCAAATTGTTTTGCGTGTTCGCTGGGTGAGGATAGAGCGTACACCTCCGTGGGTGTCTTCCCCTTCAATCCACTGTGGGGGGTTAAATTATATGTTTTCACAATATCTGGTAGAGCCTGCATGTATTTTAAAGTGTTGTGCGCCGTCATACACCTGTGAAGTTTGCCTTATAAAGTACGTATGAACTGCTCAGCGATTGAAGCTTTAGTCTCCTGAGAAAATACACTATATAACTTAACTTTCTTTGCTGCCAGCATTTTTTTCATAGTGGCGTTATAAAATTCTCCACCTTGATCAGAATTCATTTTACGCACTCCCTGAGAATGAGGTGAATCTAGAATTAAAGCCAGAACTTTACTGGTACTTTTCCCGTCCTTGGCATGTAAGGATACTACTTGAGCGTACCTGGAGAAAATATCTACACATACGAGTAAATATTTCACTCCGTCATTTTGTTTGTCCAATAAACTCATCTCTGCCAAGTCTATAGTTTGAAATAGTCGTGGTTTAGGGCTTAATACCCGACGCCGTGGGAATTTACGCGGTTGTAAATAATGCAACGTATAGGAGTTAGAGCTTTTCAGGTAGTCCTTTACATCGGCGAGAGTTAAACTAGAGTTAATTAATTTGGCGGCCTTATACAACCACTGTACCCCTCCAAGCCCCCCCCCCCCCGCTACATGAGGGGTCGTTATATACTCGTTCCAATACATCTTTCTTGCTCACCATTGGTAAACTATCTCATAGGGCGGTTCGTGAACAATATTACCGCTTAATGTTATAGTAGAGGGAGTGTTCGAGCCCAGATCTACTAGCAAATAGCCGTAGGGTTGGGTAATAACTCTCTTATATAACTCTACAAATTTCTTTGAATCCTGTTTCCCAAATATTTGTCGTCAGAGTGTTTCAATTTGTGACAGGTCTCGTGATTTAACCAATATGAAATGAGAAGCATTTAAACTAATATTCCTTGAATATTTACCAGGAAAAAATATATTTTGAGTAATCAATATGACGGAAACCATTTAATGTCGCCCCCTAGTAAACATGTCTGATATGATTTTTGAATTCGCAGACTCTGTAAAAAGGTTGTGACGATAATCTCTTTCAAGAGAGATTGAGCCTGCTCTTCTCTATATAAAGTTACTTATATATATACAACAATAAAATGCTACCTTCAAGATACGTCTACCAGTAGCACAAAACGTTTTGACCAGGATGCAAACGTACCCAAAACTCCCCCCTACTCCACACTCCCTCCATGCCGGCTCCGTTATCAACAAACAAGCTACCATTCCCAGCCTGCCTGCTTCTGATTGGTGACCCGCCGACTGCACACCTGCACCTCTGCACCTCAGCGCCCTCTATTTAGTCGATGTCTGGGCTTGAACCAGTCATTGAAGTTAGAATATCTTGTGCTCTCACACTGTGAACAACTAACTGATATACGCTCTGTCTATCAGGTGGATGTTTCTCAGCTAGCGCTTTATTCTCAGCACCTGTTTAATCACTTTTCTGTCTTTATATTATAGAGTAACGTCATTCCTGTTCTTAATTTTTATGTTATTTTTTTTACTTGTTTGTTTGCACTGTACATAGCCAAGGGATTCTTTTTGTTCATAATTTGTTTTCGATATTAATTAAAGTTTCCTTGTTCCTACTATGTGTTTTGCGTGTCTTCCCTTATTTTACCACAGACAACAGCCAAGCAGTCTTATCTTTTTTTTTTTGTAAATGTGACTAGGCATTGACACCAGCCATGAGGAGGGCTGCCGAACATCTACACTCCTACACTTTCCCGTCACAAGGTTATCATAGATTACCAAGATATGCAAGTCATTATCTACTCGCTCTTCCACAGGATCAATAATGGTTGAATGCTCGATCAATTTCCTTTTAATTTGTGGATCTGATCGTAATTTAGAGTAACCTCATCTGCATATAATTATTGAGGAGAACTTGTGCTGATACTTCCTTACAAGTTTACTGCACAAGTATGATTTTCCGCTGTTTGAATAATCAGCAATAATAACACGAGATGGTTCTCGGAATAAACCTAGATGTTCCTCGTGGATTATATCATAGGAACTGTCCATGATTAATGCTTCGTTAAGACTACTAAAAACTAAGGAAATGTGGTGGTATTTATACAAACAAAAAATTAGTCATTTACAGGTGTTTATTCACATATTTTATGTACAGCAACATTTAATAACTAATCATAGTTCTTACAGTTCACAAACAATAATAATAAACATCCTATTCATTTAGTATAAATAGTTCTAGTCATATTGGTCATCTATCTTAATACTAACTAAAAATTGTACAACATAAAATCTAGTGAGGGTTGAACAGTTTTTGAGCTGCAGCATCTCGCTTGCTCCAGGGGCGGAATATTGGGTAGAGTCTCTGTGGTTGCTCAACTTCCACATCCTCCTCAATAAACACTTCTTTCTTCACCTCCTCTCCCACTTCTACATCCATCTCATCATCATTGTTATTGGGAATATCAGGATGACCATACGCTAAGGACTGTGTGGGGCTTAGAATGTAGCGTTTATCATCAAATGCTGACAATCCTCTGCAGGTACTGCGACATGTACAAATCTTTCCTTGCATGTTACATATAGATCTCAACACAAACCTAATTGAAGTGTTTGTTTCAAGAGTGTGCTGAAACGAGTCGTGTGAGAGTTTCTCTTGTAGATGGTATGGCACGCCCTTACACTTACAAGTGTGCTCTCCATCATGAGTGGTGAAAGAGTATATTTTAGGTCTGAGAGCAATTAACTGGTTAATAATCTTAGAGCCTATTTCTGACTTGAGCAATCCTAGTTCACCTTCTCGCGCTTTAGAGTAGGATGGATGTGTGTCATTAAAATGACTAAAATCCATACAGTCGAAGAGAGGAGACTTATTCAACTCTTCAAACACATCCTGACAGTCAAGTTTAATGATGAAAGAGTCTGTGTCTGTATATAACAGACTCGCTTCAGCCCCATTCGCGGGTTTGACAACATCATACCAGAACTCATAGAGACGTCTCTTAGCAATTTGAAGTATATGATAACCCAGGTACGTAGGACTGTTGACTAGGAGAGACTTCTGCTTGATAGTACATATCACACGATCCTTACTTAACAAAAGACTCCGCTTGAAGAATGGGTTTCGAGCATGTTTCAGGAAATGTCTACGATCTGTGACCAAATAATGTTTGTTCCCATATTTAGATACATCTGTGAGACTCTTTCCATATATAGAGTTTGATACGAGTTTGAAAGCCTTTTTTTATCACGCATTTGGTACTGGCATGTTCACAAACATTGGTTTAAATGAAGTCTTTAAGGTAGCTCTCCTGCTCGAATTCGTAGATGTCGTGAACTTTAGCTAGCTCTAATCCAATGTGCATGAGCAACTGTAACAAGTCCAGACTAACCAGGTAATCTTTCTGAGGAAGGTGTGAAGCAATTAATTTAGTATTGTTTTTAGGCAGACTGCGACGTTCTTCTGTAGGAAAATTCTTACTGTAAGGTGAAATGAGTTCCTCGGTAATGCATGTATGCGAAAGAACTAGGGGCAGTTCATCTGTATACCTAGCTACCTCCGGTCGGACCTGCAGTGTATCACACAACACCCAATATCCCTTGGACCCATCACATGGGATATTCTCCAAACCTCTCTCTCTAACAGCATGTCACGCTCATTGTGGGTCAGTTTCCGAATCCCGCCACGAGGGAGCAGTTCAGTCATACATGCCCCATAAAGACTGTTAAAATCCAGGTAAATGATGTAGCTACTATCTTCCCCTAGATCTAAGCCTGTATGCTGGTTCTCCACATTCGTGTACTGTCTCGCCACACTGGTGAACCCACCTCGGAGATTCCGACGAAGTAAATCATATAACAATGGGTCTGACACAACATCAAGTTCAACTTTCGATTTGAGCAAAAATGCATCCCAAGCAAATGAGGGTAAAGAAATGTAGTAGGAAATGTCAAATTTGTAGGGAGCAAGCATGGTATCTCGCCAGACTGTGAACACATCAGCTAGCAATCCTGTGTCTACTTTGAGGTAAAGGAGCAGATACTCCCCTATGTTACGACATTTAGCCAAATCAAAAATTTCTAAGGCTTGTTTATAATATTTTTCTGACAACTCTTCGTCTTTTAGTGTATTGTAAAACTTATCGCGAGAAGGAAGGTGTGATTCATCTAACACAGACATAGAGGATAAATAATCATAGCAGAATGATTGTTTACCCTTCATCAGTTTGGGGATGGCTGCTTTATTTACCCCTTTTAACATAGCCAAAGTGAATGTGGTAGGTTTCCCACTATCAATATGATCCTTGGCTATTCTTCCCAGTGAACCATTGAGTAGTGCTAAACTGTCCAAAAATCTTAAGTTGTTCACATCGACTTTCATAAATTTAAATCCGTCCCTAGCTAATATATCTATTTCACTCCCTGGACGATCTTTCATCTCGTTTAGGATAACTCCTAAATCATAGGAAGCGTTGTGTGAAAATGTGTATAGGAACTTGTATGAATTTATACACTGCAAATTACATCTATCACAGTAAGCTGCTTGATAATTGTGGAATCTTACTGTGTGGTCGTGATGACGGACTTTGATTACATCTTCCCCGTTAAAAGGTTCATCACAGAGTTCACACACTGTTTTTGTCTCAAATATCGCCTGCTGTTGCTGGGACATGTGAAGTTCATAGGATACTAAACCCGTCTTGATTCTAGCCCATGACGCTTCTAGCGTGGTTACAAAGTGATTGACTGCATCTTTAAAAAAAATAAGTGTCTTTCTCAACAATATTCATCTGTCAGTGAATGATAATGTACGTATACACTACTGCATTGTGACGTGATTCTATCATTCCCTTAGGGTTCGAGCGGTCTAAAATGCACTCAAAGTCATAAAAACACATGTGACTAGGACCATATCCATGTCCATAGTTACGGAAAGTAATCTTCCTCTCTGGTGGGTAAAATTTGAGAGTCTGATGTACTTTACATGTACTTTCATGACTGCATAGGTCCTGGTGAGAGTGATATCAAGCAACAATGACAAATGCTGTGATGACTTGGGATTAGATCTGTATTGTTGCTCATATTACGTACATATTGGTTGAAATCCTTAATTATTACTAAGTGTTGAGCTTCCAACATCAGCAATGGTATGACATCTGTATATCCCCCTCTTCCCTTCCTAGCTAGTGTAATGTAGTGCCGTTGTCGGCGCGCATTTTCATCTCTTTCTAGTGAATAGATGAATATACTGACTTTATTAATTTTCTCTACCTTGTGAATATCCTCAAACGTCATTGCAGAATTGACATCTACTGGCCAATAAATGTGTCTGAGACACCAACTAGCATTCACAGATCTCGCGCGAATATTATCAAGCTGCATCCCCTTAGCTAAATATTTATAAGCTGCAACACACTGCATAAGGCATATATCAGCCTCTCCCTCTGGATTGAAAACCAACTGCTTTCCACGCAATCCTTCAGGATAGTCTACATTTGAGTCTAATCTTATCGGGTGTTCAATCTGACCACAGTTAATGTAAAACCCTGTGAGCCGCTCAACTAAGACATTGGACCCCTCCTTTTCTTTCAGGTACTGGGATAGTTTCTCTGTCAATTCGTCAGCCCAAAAATTAATAAGTGTATCTACTTCCTCTCGAGTTACTGTTCGCCCCTCACCTAGTATGGGAAATCCGTCGTTATTTATGGGATCCAAGACATTCTCCTCCTCACCGTCTTGTTGTACATTTAAATTGCACAAAATTAGAGTGATGTCTGGGTAAATTAGTAGGGATGGGTGTTGTGGGGAGAAAAGGGATCGAATCTCATTAATGAAAAATTCTCTGTATGTTCTCAGATAGTGCCCTGGGGAGGTGTTAACATGCTCTGGTATGGAGAATGAAAGCCGAACATACCCGCCGTTATAGTTATCAATTCGATCCACAAGCTGAGGTTGAATTTCTAGCGCAGATGGGGCGAGAGACCAGTGGTGGGGGTGATGGGAGAGGGCTCGGGGGGGGGGGGGGGGGGTAGTAATAGCCACCCTCCGAGATGAATGAGCGAGTGTCGGAAAATCCGACACCATTTAATAATCATACAGATAATAGCTGTGTTGTATAAACAAGTTACCCATAGAAAACGTAACTTGTAGTGGAATTACCATCTAAAGAAAACGGGATATCATCACCACATACTATTATAATTCACCACCTATTATGGTGGGAATTATTCTTAAATACATTAGTCTTTGGACTTTACCATCATAAAAACATCTTATATAAATTAACTTAATTATCAATATTAAAGTAGAGTAAATGTGACCCTTCTATCACTTTCTGACATGTGGACAATGTAAGCCAGGCGTCAGAGGGAGGAAGGAGGGCAGCCATTGTTTTGTACGAGACCAGAGGCTCACACGGGAGCAAATTCGGCTCCTGTTAATTTTACTTGGACGTAGTGTTATGGAAACCAAAGGTGTACCATTTTCAACACGCTGTCTACAAATTCAAGTTAAGTGTTCTTTCCGAAACCCATGTATCTTCATTTATGGCCATTAATGTCATTATATAGGGTGAACCAGTTAGAGCACGTGGAAGCCTCAAACTAAAGGTAATTAAGCCAGGTCTTTATTGTTCCATGTACTGTATAGTGTTTTCTCTGATATAACTTGTCATATATAGGATTCTGGCTTCACAGTTAGCGCCCTTTTGACAGGTCAAGACGAGGAAGAGTTTGTGCACCAGTTACCTGGGTGATGAAAGCTACCTCAAAGAGGATAATTTGGTGTCTACACCCTAGTTATACCTGGTGGACTAGCCTGCTGTACTATAAGATAAGGAACCTCTTCAATGTATGTAGTTAATTCGGTAGTTTGATTGGCTGCATATATAATAAACTAATAAACCCCCCGTAATGTGTAGAGGATCGATTTGTGAGATTATTGCAGAAATACAGTCCACTTATCATTATACAAATTGCTATCGAAGTATATAAATTAACGTAAATATAAATTCTATATATATTCATATAAATTAAATAAATATAAATCTCACAGGTCGGTTCCCACAGCGAGACTTCATCGTCAGCTATTACGCCAGATGGTGCTAACCACTCAGAACTGTCAGACGCTAACGAGTCAAGGTAAGCTGTGCTGTCATCTGAGTCAAGGCTATTCTCACTTCTCACTCTGTTGTTGTTCTCACGGACTGTGACGTCGTTAATGGTAGCGCTCTCGCCACTGCTGCTGCTGCTGCTGTTGCTGATGGCCGAGCCGCTGCTGGTGATAGATTGAGGTATGGGGCTGGGGGAGGAACAGGGAATTGAGTGAACATGTGAATGGAGCCGGTCGGCCGAGTAGACAGCACGCGGGACTTGTGATCCTGTGGTCCTGGGTTCGATCCCAGGCGCCGGCGAGAAACAATGGGCAGAGTTTCTTTCACCCTATGCCCCTGTTACCTAACAGTAAAATAGGTACCTGGGTGTTAGGCAGCTGTCATGGGCTGCTTCCTGGAGGTGGAGGCCTGGTCGAGGACCGGGCCGCGGGGACACTAAAAGCCCCGAAATCATCTCAAGAAGATCTCTTCTCAAGGAAGAAGCCCCTCCCTCCCTCCCCGTGAGCTGTGGGGTGTGAGCCGACTAAGGGGTAATGACAGCTCCGCTGTGCTGTCACTGCTGCTGTCTTGGTCTGTCTCACCGTCACTCTCAGCGCTGGAGGATACCAAGTCTATGCAAACCGGTGTAGAATCTGTATGAAAGAAAACATATTATCTCTAAAAAGAAAGAAAGAATGAAAGCATATATATATAACAGGGAACAGACTAGTGGGAATTAATATGCTTAGGAAATTGACTGAAATAAGACAGTATTAACTTACTTATGTCCCGGTGTAGGGGCTGAGCTGGTGCGAGGCTTTGAGTCTTTAACGTTGTGTTAACTGGGCATGATAATGTCTCGTAGCCCTCCATCTACTGCTGCTGGCGCCCTTCTTGAAGGGGCGGTGGATGCTCGCAAGTGACATTCAAGATCCAAGAGTCATTGGGATCCAAGAGTCAATGCTCGATCCTGCAGACACAACTAGGTGAGTACACACACACACACACAGGGGCCTCGTAGCCTGGTGGATAGCGCGCAGGACTCGTAATTCTGTGGCGCGGGTGCGATTCCCGCATGAGGCAGAAACAAATGGGCAAAGTTTTTTTCACCCTGAATGCCCCTGTTACCTAGCAGTAAATAGGTACCTGGGAGTTAGTCAGCTGTCTCGGGCTGCTTCCTGGTGTGTGTGTGTGTGTGTGTGTGTGTGTGTGTGTGTGTGTGTGTGTGTGTGTGTGTGTGTGTGTGTGTGTGTGTGTGTGTGTGTGTAGAAACAGTTGATTGACAGTTGAGAGGCGGGCCGAAAGAGCAGAGCTCAATCCCTGCAAGCACAACTAGGTGAATACACACACACACACACATACACACACATGCACAAACTCAACCACTTACACACACACACATTAAGTATTTGTTTATATTTTAAACTGAACACGAATTCGCTATCATGCCAAATCGGCTCTGATACACAACATATCCAACATGAACCTTAACCCTGGCTTTGTTGCTGTTGACTATTCCTTTTTACAATACATACTTAAATATTTTAACCTTCTTAACAAATGTGATTTTTTATTCCTACCCTTTTCTTATTCGTACCTTTCCTCTTACTTTTTTCTACCTCTTACACCTTCCCTCCTCTTATTCCTACATTTTTCCTATTCTAACCTTATTCTTACATTCATCCCATTCTTACCTTATTCTTTTTTGTTTTTGTTTTTATTTACGTATACAAGAGTTGTTACATTCTTGTACACTCTAGAGCACGCATAGCGTTTCGGACAAGTCCTTAATCCTAAATTTAACACACCCACATTCCCAGGAAGCAGGCCGTAGCAGCTGTCTAACTCCCTGGTACCCATTTACTACAAGGTGAATAGAGGCATCAAGGTGAAAGAAACTCTGGACATTTATTTCCGCCTCAGCCGGGATCGAACCCGAACCCTTAAGACTACGAAACCCGAGCACTGTCTACTCGGCCGTCGGGCCCCAGGAATTCAAAAGACTTCTTATATTCATCATATTCTTACTTATTTTTATTTTCATACTATTTTTACCTTATTCTTACATTCATCTTATTCTTATCTTATTCTTACATTCATCTTAGTTTTACATTCATCTTATTCTTACATTCATCTTATTCTTATCTTATTCTTATATTTATCCTAGTCTTACCTTATCTTTATATTAATCCAATTATTACTTTATTCTTACACTCATTCTATTCTTACCTAATTCTTACCTTTAATCCAATTCCTACATTCATCCTAGTCTTAGGTTATTCTTACATTCATCATATTCTTACCTTATTCGTACATTCATCCTATTCGTACCTTTTTCTTACATTCATCCTATTCTTACCTGATCCTCGCCTATCTTTTCACTCTCTTACCTTATATATTTGTCAAGCACAACCTTTCGTTTGTTTCGGGCTATTCACGCCCGTGCCACCTTTTGGGGGGCTTAATCTTCATCAATGACTCAATCCTCTCCTTTTACACGACTTGATAATGGTCCAGACCGAACTAAAATGTCGTCGTTTGTTCACTTTCTGACATGTGGTTTGGCCATCATAACCTTAAGCTAATCTAACCTTAGTAGATAGTAGATAGTTATGTAGTTTTGTTGAATCCATTCCAGTGAGCGGATTTCCTTCCTGAGGACAGGTACATATTTGTACACATCACAGAAAGTCTGTAATTTATAATACCGAAGGACAGGGAAAATATTTGCAACATTGAGGTCATCAACTTGCACTGAAAATATGTATCAATATGCTCGCAGGAGAGCGAGAGCAGGACGTGCACCACAGGTGGAGGAGTGTGTGTGGAGGCCCGGGCTGACTGTCTCGCCATCCTCACTGAATATGATGACTGCCTTCATGGCAGTCATCATATTCAATAACCTTCCAGGGGTTGATAGGCCTTAAGCCTAACACCAAACCAACGAGTTACGTGGAACACGCATAGACCATTAAATTCCAGTGAATATCTTTGTGTATGGAAGTCTTGTAGTGGATCAAACATTGTACTTATAGTGAAACATTTACCATGCCAATTTATGAACAAATACACTTTATTGTGTCTCAGTTGATACATTTAGTAAATTGTTCCTTATCTTTACTACCCAATTACAGATTAATTATTGTGCTTCATTGGATTGAAAATGTTTATTGATAAACTTCTTTTAAACATTATTCACAGTGTTACACGATAGACTTTACTGATCAAGAACTGACATATCTGCAGCAAAATTAATCTAAACAATACTCTGTTAAAATATAAAAAAAGTCGAGGCGAGTAGAGAGGGTGGCCATCACATTGAATCAGGAATAACTGTAGGGTATGAAGAAAACATTTTAAATTATTTGACCACAACAACGTTTTAGGATGTCGTTAGCAAAGAAAACATTAATACAAAGTGAAGTTACATTTACATGATGTATCAATGTTAACTGATGCCACGTGAAATAAGAGAAGCGTTGGAGGTAGAATTCCTGGGCCACAGCCAGAGTGAATGAGGACAAGGTGTAAAACACCTGTTTGGCCTTCAGTGGAATCCACTGGACTCCTAGAGGATTCAGTTCAATCCAAGGTTGAATTAGTTTTGACCATGTCGTGGTGTACTGGCCTAGGGCGTGTGCTTGGGAGTACCAAGTGTTCGGGTTCGAATCCTTTTCATAGCCCCTTCTGAATTTCTCACAACATAATAGTTACCACAATGGCCGAAGTTTTTAAAGCAACACCGATTTTCCACGTGAATACATTAACGAAATGTAAACAGCATATCCTTCATATGTTAAGAGTTCTTTGGTTAAAATTTATTATCGTATTTTTAATATCTAAATAACATTTTTCTGAAAAAATTCTTATTATGGTAAAAAAATCGATGGTGTTATAAGCTGATAAGATTTCTGACGCTGTCCATGAGCTCAGATCTACATATACAAATGTCATCTGTATTCTTAGTCGTAACACATCTTAATATTAGAACATACTTTAACATTCGACACCTGGTGGCTCATTTGAGACCGAGAGACTTGACGTTCTACTTTTAACCAGCAAATACATTAAAAACTCACCGACGATCAGACAATATGGCTACAATACTCACCATTCACGTGGTGAGGCACACGTGGGCATTGTAATACTAAATAAACCCAACATTAAACTCGAACATTTACAGATACCTTTGGCATCACAAAGACTTCATGACCAACAATATACATACATAAGATGAATCATTTGCATAAAAATTAACCATTTACACAAAATATACTCTCCCACCTATCACTCTGATAGCAGGCCTCAACGCTCAACATCATACATTCCACCACAGCATTAATCTCCTTATTCAACAACAACAATATCTAAAAATTTAATTAATTTTTTTACCAAATTTTATAACGATATATTCACCCACTGGATCTGTTAGGCCTGATTATAGCTTTACGAAGAGACTGGGTAATTATCTTCATCAGTACATATCACCTGAATCTCTCACAAAACCCGATCACGTTCCAATGACCATATACCACTCTAACAACCCAATTCACATTCAAACAATACCTTATTCGTCATCCAAAAGTCCTAAATGGGATGCATTAAATTAAGCAAATATAATAGTTTTTAGGGTGATACTTAAAGCTGAAAATTCTAGAGTTCCTTATTTGAAATGTTGAAGCTTAATGGTAACTCTAATAACAGTCCATTTCAGTAATTCATATTAATAATAACAGTTAACACTAAATCCTTTAATTAGAATGAAGTAAAATGTAATATTTATGCTACTCGAAGCTTCAATATACAATCTTTTATTTACATGAGATTTCTGCTTTGGATCAATCTTATTCTTGGAATATAAAAATGATATTTATTTCCCATATGCTATCTATCGATCTGTTGCAGCTCTTTAAGAAGCGTTTGAGACCACTTTATTACACCAAAATACATAAGAATGATCCGCCTGACGTCACACCTGCGTATATTCCTCTTGGCAGCTTGATCTTTACATCTGTTGCTTGTGTCAGTATGAATCAGTATGGCACACTTGGTTTCTCATGGATATTATCAGAAAGCCTTTTAGGTTTGTAATGAATCCCTCAGCCAATGACACAACAAAGTACTGTACTAACTTAGTTAATATCATCCTCAATATGTAATATTAAAGCATTACAGCAACACCCAGATGAACAGTTAAGAGTATGTAATCTCTGTGAAGCCAACTTATACATGTTGTTTATGTGCAAATGTTTGTGAATAAATGTTATTAATTTTTGTCTTTTAATTTTTATGAGTAAATTGAATGAATGAAGAGATGAACAATGAATGTCCATCTCTTCACATTCTCAGTTAAGGATATTTTTTTCAAGAAGTTATGTGTAATGTCTCAACATTTGCGAATATTTTGTTCAACTTAAATGTGAATAATTTATATTTGATATTAAGTAAGGCATTTTACTGTTTAACATTTGACTGGTGTTTTTCACAGAGGAGGCCCTTGGGTCAAGAAGGCTTCAGCGGGAGAGAAGGGAAGGTCTCAACAAACGTTCCAGAGGCGACGACAACTCCGCAAGAGAACCAAGAGAACACAAGAAAACTAATAAGAAAATACGTCACAACAGAAATGAGAAGAAAAAGGACAAGAAAAATCAAGAGAGCAAGAGGAATGGAACAAAGAAGAACATTGTTGGAGGTGGCAAGACAAACGGAGCTGAGCGTCGTAGAACACAAGATAGAAACCACAAACTCGGAGGAAAAAAAATGTCACTTCGTCGCAGAGGGCAAGGAAAAGTGGGACAATTTAAGCCAAGTATTAAACATCAACGGAGACAAAACACAAATAAGCTAAACAAAAACATTGAGAAGAGCAAATATAGCAAAAAACACGTGAAAAATATGAACAAATTAATGAAAAAGAAAACAAGCAACACACAAAAAGAAAGAAGGAAAGCACATAAAGGAAATTCAGAGATTAAACGTGAACGTAAACAAAAAAATGGTAAACGTAAACAAATGCTACAAAAACAAAGGAAAGACAATGCGGCAAAGAAAACCAAGTAAAGAGAAGGAAAACAGGCGAATGAATGAGATTAAACGTCTCAAAATGCCAAACAAAGTTAAGAAAAAGAAAGCAATGGAAGACAACAAACGTGGCACAAGACCAAAGAAAGTTAAGGGAATCAAAGGAAAAATACGAATGGAAAATACTAAAGATAAGAGAGAAAGTAATAAAAATAAACAAATTAAAGAAAATGTGGAAATCAAGAAACAGAAAAGGAAATATGCAAAGAACAAGGCTAAAGGAAGAAGGAAGGATCAAGACATGAGCAAAGTGAACCTACGAAAGAAGATCCTGAGCGATGGCAGGAGGAAAGGTAGGTGTGGGTCTGGTTAACTAGAACCAATAGAGGGAGGAATAGTGACAGGCCGCAATCCAAGAAATATTACGATGAAGAAAGCACACATAAAACGTTTATAATAAACACAAGCACTTGTTAACCTTTTACCAACTGTTCATATCTTGAGCAGTTTATGGTCGCTTCGCTTAAAATGTGAGCGTTCAATACCACACCCTCAACATGTTGTCATAACGCAAACTCTGGATTTCCCTCTGGTGGTAACCTGCTATTTTCATGTTGGCGTGTGTGCTTACTTCCCTAGATGAACCTTAATGTGCACATGGGGCTGAGCTCCATCCTTCAGCCTTTTAACCTTCAATATCATTAAATACGTGTTCCGGGATATATTGCCTTAAGTCGTATCTACATTTGAGTCCGAGTTAAAAGTTTGTTTTTTGACTCTTTCAATTTATTCCATTTGTTTGACTATTTTGATAAAAAAAAAGTTATTTATAGTTCTTGTGGCTTATTCGGAAACTTAGTTTGCAAGTGCCCTTCGGTTCGTGGCACACCCATGTTATGGTGGCTAACTATCAATTCCCAAGAACGCTTTGTATTTCGTGATCATTCTGTAATTCAATGACATGTAATATATTAAAAATGCTATCTTGAAGCTTATGCCTCAGCTTCGACCCAAGTTTATTAAAATTTGTGTATTTGATAGGATTTATTCTCCATTCAAGTGTAGTAAAAAATTTAAATGAGCCGACATAGGCTGTTGACCTTATAATATAAACTTGAATGGCCTCACCTGTGTTAAAGAAATTTTTTGTTCCCTTCACGGAAGGGAATACCTGTCCTAATCACTTTTAAAGAACCAGTGTTGGTATCTTCTCCTACTAGAAGCTCTTTGTGTAGATTCGAAAGTAAAAGGCGTGACCTTAAGTCTTGAAATGTAATGTTGAATTTTTTATTTAATATCACTGTAATGACAAGTGATTAATAGGATCAACAGCTACTCGTCAATAGGTTAGAATTAGATCTAAAACGAAAAAAAATATTGTACTTGATTATTTTTGTGTTTTTGACAATTTCTTTGTCCAACATATTTACGGCCAAGATCAGTAGTGTTTCAAAAACTACTAAGATAAAAATAAATGAAACTGCAGAAGGCCTATGGTCCTACACGAGGCAGCTATTTATATCAATCCAAACATATTAATTTGTTTGCATAACTTATACTTATATATCCATCTATCCCAATAATTTGTTCCCATAAATCAACAATCTAAATTTATACAGTTTTAGCCATTATTTCGAATTTTATTTTGTATTGATAAACACAAAGTATGATGTCATTATTTTAAGGCATATATAATGCTTCCAAAACTATAAAGGATTGCAAGAGACATAAAGGCTTATTGGAGAAATACTTAGACGTTTAACGGAAAGAGACTTAAAAGGCTTAACATAGAGATACTTAGATATAAGTTAACCATAGGGGGATGTGGGTGTGATCCAAGATGGACATATGTTTGTGTCACAGCCCTGCATCCCCGTTCATCCAGATATATAATATTATCCCATTTAAAGGAAAGCAGACTGGCCAGAGACTATTTAACCAATACAGGTGCGTTTTCTCTGCTTGGTACTACCTAACCACTTAGACTAGACGGTAGAGCGACGATCTCGCTTCATGGAGGTTTCAGTCCCCGACCGTCTATGTGGTTGGGCACCATTCCCCCCCCCCCTCCCCATTCCAATTAGTTATCCAGATCCATTCCCAGTGTTATATAGTCTTAATGGCTTAGTGCTTTATTCTGATAATTCCGTCCCTCTGCTTGGTACTAGGCTGTGGTAAGGCTTTCATTAATGTAACTCCTCCTTCCATGGTGCTCAGCATGCAAGTTTTCACGGCTTTCTCAGTTTGGATCGTACAAGTCATATTGGCTGGCTAGTATCTTGCTGAAAATACACGTGTATATATTGTGTACGAAAGTGTTACAATTTGTAAAGCCTGGGGGTGGAAATTTACGACGAAAACGTTGGAAGAAGACAAAAACACTGGCATAGTTAAAGGTGTAGATTAACTGTTATATTCTGAGATTAAATACGAACCGAGGTTTTGTCTCCAGTTTCCAAGGACACTCTGGGAAGACCAACCTTGGGTAAAGGACATCGTTCTAGACAGAATGTGAAGTCATATGGACTTGTTGATGACAAAAGAAGTAAGTATCTCCTTGTTTATATGTCCATTTTGCCTTGACAACGTTACTGTGACTCGTAACGAACATTACCATGACCACATTGTGACTGTTGTGTGTTGCCATGACCACATTGTGACTGTTGTGTGTTACCATGACCACATTGTGACTGTTGTGTGTTACCATGACCACATTGTGACTGTTGTGTGTTATCATGACCACATTGTGACTGTTGTGTGTTACCATGACCACATTGTGACTGTCGAGTGTTACCATGACCACATTGTGACTGTCGAGTGTTACCATGACCACATTGTGACTGTCGAGTGTTACCATGACCACATTGTGACTGTCGAGTGTTACCATGACCACATTGTGACTGTCGAGTGTTACCATGACCACATTGTGACTGTCGAGTGTTACCATGACCACATTGTGACTGTCGAGTGTTACCATGACCACATTGTGACTGTTGTGTGTTACCATGACCACATTGTGACTGTCGAGTGTTACCATGACCACATTGTGACTGTTGTGTGTTACCATGACCACATTGTGACTGTTGTGTGTTACCATGACTCCATTGTGACTGTCGAGTGTTACCATGACCACATTGCGACTGTGTTGTGTGTTACCATGACCACATTGTGACTGTTGTGTGTTACCATGACCGCATTGTGACTGTTGTGTGTTACCATGACCACATTGTGACTGTTGTGTGTTACCATGACTCCATTGTGACTGTCGAGTGTTACCATGACCACATTGCGACTGTGTTGTGTGTTACCATGACCACATTGTGACTGTTGTGTGTTACCATGACCGCATTGTGACTGTTGTGTGTTACCATGACCACATTGTGACTGTTGTGTGTTACCATGACCGCATTGTGACTGTTGTGTGTTACCATGACCACATTGTGACTGTTGTGTGTTGCCATGTCCACGTAGTGATTATGCTCAGTGTTACCATGACCACATTTTTTTTTATTTTTTTTTTTTACATGCAAAGCGTGCAAATTAAATACAGTAAAAACAAGAAAAGAACATAGAAAACATAACAAAACAAAACAAAACAATAAACCACCGACCAGAAGGGCCAACAGCACAGTACAACAAAATACAAACACGATAAATGTATTGAAAAACACAGCAGACATCAAACACAAAATAGAAAACAATGTCAAACAAGCAAGCACAGTAACATTTCAAAATAAACCATTATAAAACAAAACAAACATCAAGAGGAGGTATAAAATGAAACATAACAGGAAAATCACAATACACAACAAAACAAAACAAAAATAACAAACAAGTACAACATGTAATGCAATAATAAAACACCAGTGCAAATGTAAAGCACTGAAACAAGACATGAATAAAAACGTTCACACCAAACCAACCGCCTTGCAAGAAACAAAGGGAAAAGCCAAAACATACAATAATAACTAACAAGCAATCCATGCAATCAAGAAAAGAAAACTTAGGTACATACACAACAACAAACAATCACTGGCCTGAAGGACCGAGAATAAAACACACCATAAAGGACATCAGGAAATGGAACAAGAAAATCGAACAGCACACAACAAGCTAAAATAAAAACAAAAAGACAAATAAAAACAAAAAATAAAAAAAAACACATTCTAGCAATGCAAAAGTAGAACACACATGACAAAAAGACAAATAAAAACAAAAAATAAAAAATAAAACATTCTAGCAATGCAAAAGTAGAACACACATGACAAAGTAACAACACAAAAGCAAATACAGGAGTAAAAACACCCTCACTCAAACACCGGCCTCGCAACAAATAAGGGAGAGGCACAGGCACAGAAAACAATTTGGCAAACAAAAGGCCATAGGGGCACACAACACTACAGTAACATGAAATCAGCTGACGTATTTGCCCAGGAACAAGACCCGGGGGAACCGCACATTGAACGCCTCCCAAAGCATCCACCTCCGCCAAGAGGCCTGAACCCACCACCGGGGGCTCCATGTCATCCGGAACCCTGGCAACAAACACCCGCAAACAGGGAACCCAGACGGTGTTTCTCCGGAAGCGAGTAACCGCCACCCTACTCCATACACTGGGAACCTGCTCATCGTGAAAGTCCTCCGGCCTTTCCGACAGCAGGTACTCAGCAACCCCGGCTTCCAGGTCCTCAATTCGCAACCCCACAGGAGGGGGGCCGGACAAAGGGCACCACCACAGGGGCACCAGCGGCCACAGGCACACCACCAGACGACTGCAGGGAACCAAGGCGGTGCGCATCTTTTCGGAAAGTCACCACCAGGCCACGCCCAGCACCAGCATCTGCACCATCCCTGGCCGCGGAAGCCACCACACCCCACCGCGAAGAGCCCCCTGGCGGGGAAGGAACAGAAGGCACACCCGAGACATGGGCATCAGCACCAGCAGGCACATGAACCTCCGCCACCACCAACCGCAGAGAAAACGACGCATCCGGATCCACGCCATCAACCCCTGACGACCTAGAGTCACTGAAGTCCCCAACATCGGCCCAGGCAGTAGACGAACGCCTGGAATGTTTGGGCTCCGGCCGGATATCGTCAGAGCCTGAAGCGGATCCAGAAGCACGGGCACCACTAGCTAGACGAACCGACGCCCGACGCAGAACGGCAGTAGCTTCTACCACAGGGGGAACCGGACCACACACAGCAGGAGGCACCGCAGCCACCCCAGCACCCAGCACGGTAGGGACCCGAGGTGAGGCTGCAGGGCCAGGTTCAGCAGCAGAAGACGAGGAAGCAGACGACGACGCCTCACAGGGAGCACCAGGAAAGTTCACGGGAGCGGCAGGGCTAGAGACAGGATCAGGCGTAACATCCAACGGCACCGCAACACCCGGAGGAGGGTCTGCAACAACCAGGGGAACGTCAGGCGACGCTGGGGGAGCCTCAGCAGTGAACGGGACGCTCACCTCCTCATCCCCGGAGTCCTCCTCCAGAGGGAGCGGCGGGAAATCCTCTTCAGGGAACAAATTCACTGGAGCAACAGGAGCAGCAGTACACCCGGCAGCCTGATGCCCCAACAAACCACACCGGACACAAGTACGAGGTTGCCGGGCATAAAACACCCGCACATAGTACCCTAACAGCCGGACAGATGACGGAATGTCCGACCTCAGTCGCATCCCGAGGGTCCGAATGTTGGTCTTCACACCCGAATACTTTCAAGACGATAGCGAGTTCATCCACACACTGACGACGGAGCCATACCTCTGGAAGAAACGCCGGAGGTGAGTCTCAGGAAACTCCATGGGGCTGCCACAGACACTTACAAATGTCACAGCACCACTGTGGTCCGAAATGGTCACAGACCCGTTGCCATCCTGCAGCTGCAAAGTACGCCCCTCGTACCTCCGGAGAAAATCACGGTACACTGCCTCACCCACAAACTTTATGATTACACGGCGAGCAGTGAACAGCTCGACACCGTAGACGTCCTGGACCGGGACCCTGAGCATGTCACTTAAGACCACGTCCACAAGAGGGTAACCTGCACAGCCAGTAAACTCCAAACCGATGGAGTTCACCCTCACGACAGCTGGAAGATGGCTGCCCATCGTAAACATGCCACGTCAACACCACCAGGAACAGCAGGGAGGGTAGAGACACCCACACCCCCTGCCGGCGAAAACGGCAACTACCCCAAACTGCCGGAGCGGTCAGGCGACACGTCTACACCGCACAGCAGCTCAGGTGAGACTTACCATCTTGAGGTTATCTTGAGATGATTTCGGGGCTTTTTTTAGTGTCCCCGCGGCCCGGTCCTCGACCAGGCCTCCACCCCCAGGAAGCAGCCCGTGACAGCTGACTAACACCCAGGTACCTATTTACTGCTAGGTAACAACCATGACCACATAGTAATTATGCTCAGTATTACCATAACAAAGTAGTGTTTATGCTCGGTTACCGTGACCACATAGTGATTATGCTGAGTTACCATAACCACATAGTGATTATGCTGAGTTACCATAACCACATAGTGATTATGCTAAGTTACCATCACCACATGGTGAAACTGTCTGTTGGTATAGTGATTATGTGGTTACTATGTCCAGTGCTACCATGCGTAATTGAAGCAACATTCAGAAACTATGTTGAGTAGCCTCAAGGTTGAAGAATTAATGATTAACCAGTAAGTCTTTACCTGATTTTAACCACGGGAATATACACGTGTTACTTGGAACACGAGTATACTGATGTTAAATGTATAAACTCAACATATATATATATATATATATATATATATATATATATATATATATATATATATATATATATATATATTTATGATCGATGTTCCCTTCGGGAATCTTAATTTTAAGATGAATAGGAAAACCAGGGATATACTGAACATCTTGTATCAGAATCTTTACTTTAGAAAACATAACGTTTCGAATACTTCTCGTATTCATCATCAGATCTAAAAGAAAAAACAGAAATCACAATCAAATAGCTGGTAAACAAAGAAATCATACTGAATATAATTGCCTATCAAAGAAAGGAAAATGCTTAAAAAACAAAACACTTAAGCGCACTTAAAGTGATCAATACAAATAAAACTTATTAACTGTCACATATATTAAAACTAATTTAAAATCCATTAAACTACAAGATGAAATTTATAACTACTAAAACAAACCATTCTATTAAACTTACGTGAAGTGATCAGAAGTGAAACTTGATACCTACCACATAGATACTAAACACTATAACAAATATTTATATAATGACTACAAATCTACAAAAATGTATGTAAAATACAAACAGAATAAACGACAATTATAAAGTACTAACCAAAATCTTATAAAAAACTCAAATATTAAATAAAATTAAATACCAAAAAATGTATTATATATCCTAAATAAAAGATTATATTAATGTACAATGTTAAGACTTGAAATAAGTAAGAAAGGGCAAAGACATGGTAAACTAAACAAAATTAAACTACCAAAATAAACTAAAAATCAAATTACAGGGCCTACTGTGCACTATACAGTGTACAATTGAACAGCTGAAAGGTTGCTATTTAACAGAGGCCGCAGCTCCTTTATATATAAGGATTCCATTACTCTCAAATCTGACTGGCCATTCATACAAGTGTCCAGAATTTTAAAATCAGATTCCAGCAGAGAATGATCAAACTCATAACAATGAGAATGGCCCTATTCAGTAGAGTGTTAATAGCATTTTTCTTAAAAATATCAGGAACAAAGGAATTAAAATTTAAACCTAAACCAGTAAAGGTTGGTTTCCTAAAAACATTAGTGTTGAACCCATTGAGGTTATTCACTTTTACGTCAAGAAACGACGATGAATTATCAACTTCACACTCTGCAGTAAACCGTATATTACTATGTTGTGCATTAAGATACTCTCTAAATTTCTCTATATGACATTGGTCCCTAAACAACAAAAAAGTGTCATCTACATATCTCCTGTACAAGACTGGTTTAAAGGCCGAAGGACAATTATCAAGCCAATTTATTTCGTGAAAACTCAAAAAAGCATTAGCCAGTGCAGGACCTAAAGGAGACCCCATTGCTACTCCATCAATTTGTTTATAATAAATATTATTAAACATAAAGATGGAGTCTTTAACTGCTATTTCTAACAGCCGTCTGAATATTTTACTACAAAATCCAGACACTAAGTTAGTGTCAGCAAATAATTGACTTACACAGATATCAATGGTTTCCAACAGAGGAATATTAGTAAAAATTGATTCAACATCGAAACTGGCCATTATAGTTGGGAACTCAAAATTTAAAGAGGAAAGTTCTTTTACAAATTCCTGAGAATTTATCACAGTAAATTCATTATGCGTTAATGGTTCTAATAATGGAACCAGAAACTTAGCCAGTTTATAATTAAAAGTGCCAATCGCTGATAAAATAGGACGAATCGGTATACCTGTTTTATGAACTTTAGGTAACCCATATAAGATGCCAGGCTTAGAGCCAGTTGCAAGTAATTTAGTATAATCGAAAAGAGAGTCTTTCAAACTTCTTAAAACTCTATTCAGTTTATCCTCACATTTCAAAATATACGAGAATGGGTCTATATCAACCAACGTAAATTTAGAGGGGGTCTTCTAACAACCTTTCCACCTTATTAACATACTCTAACTTGCGCAAACCCACTATACCCCTACCTTTATCTGGCCTGGTAATGCAAATACTCCTATCATTCTTTAAGCCATTAATATACTCCAATTTCCTTTTGTCAAAAGGAGGTAATGTAGATCTATATTTACCAAAGTCGTTAAAGACTTCATGTGCTAAGGAGGAAACAGTACTGATGATATTGGTCCAACTATAATTTGTACCAGTCCTTAGGGTACAAGTTTTCAATGTGTTGCATAACCGCTCAAAACCTAAAAAATGATGAACAAATTTAGGTTTTTTACACGTCAACCCGAAGTCTAACCCTAGAGAGAGAGCCTTTGTTTTATGTTCTAATTGGAATAACTTTGAACAGGAAATTAATTTTCTTGTGAAATTTTTTTCAAATAATGGTTATCCTGTGCATATGGTTTATTCTTTTATAAGGAATTTCTTAAATAAGAAGTTTCACCCATTGTGTAGGATTACTACAGTGGAAAGGGATCTTAAATATATTAAATTACCATTTTATGGCAGTATTAGCTTTTCTGTAAGGAGTCGTTTGAGGAGACTGTTGCAGCAGTGTTTTCCTCAAGTAGACTTTAGATTTATTTTTGTCAACACAAATACCATAGTCTCTTATTTTAAATTTAAAGATAAAGTGCCTACCCCCTTGTGCTCAAATGTCGTATATATGTATAATTGTTCCAGCTGTAATGCTGGATATGTCGGGAGTTCCATTCGGAACTTTAAGATTAGGATACTTGAGCACCGGGGATTATCTTTTAGGACTGGATTGCCATTGTCTAAACCAGCATTTTCGGAGATTAGAAACCATTGTTATGAGTTTGATCATTCTCTGCTGGAATCTGATTTTAAAATTATGGACACTTGTATGAATGGCCAGTCAGATTTGAGAGTAATGGAATCCTTATATATAAAGGAGCTGCGGCCTCTGTTAAATAGCAGCCTTTCAGCTGTTCAATTGTACACTGTATAGTGCACAGTAGGCCCTGTAATTTGATTTTTAGTTTATTTTGGTAGTTTAATTTTGTTTAGTTTACCATGTCTTTGCCCTTTCTTACTTATTTCAAGTCTTAACATTGTACATTAATATAATCTTTTATTTAGGATATATAATACATTTTTTGGTATTTAATTTTATTTAATATTTGAGTTTTTTATAAGATTTTGGTTAGTACTTTATAATTGTCGTTTATTCTGTTTGTATTTTACATACATTTTTGTAGATTTGTAGTCATTATATAAATATTTGTTATAGTGTTTAGTATCTATGTGGTAGGTATCAAGTTTCACTTCTGATCACTTCACGTAAGTTTAATAGAATGGTTTGTTTTAGTAGTTATAAATTTCATCTTGTAGTTTAATGGATTTTAAATTAGTTTTAATATATGTGACAGTTAATAAGTTTTATTTGTATTGATCACTTTAAGTGCGCTTAAGTGTTTTGTTTTTTAAGCATTTTCCTTTCTTTGATAGGCAATTATATTCAGTATGAGTTCTTTGTTTACCAGCTATTTGATTGTGATTTCTGTTTTTTCTTTTAGATCTGATGATGAATACGAGAAGTATTCGAAACGTTATGTTTTTTAAAGTAAAGATTCTGACACAAGATGTTCAGTATATCCCTGGTTTTCCTATTCATCTTATATATATATATATATATATATATATATATATATATATATATATATATATATATATATATATATATATATGTCGTACCTAGTAGCCAGAACGCACTTCTATGCCTACTATGCAAGGCCCGATTTGCCTAATAAGCCAAGTTTTCATGAATTAATTGTTATTCGACTACCTAACCTACCTAACCTAACCTAACCTATCTTTTTCGGCTACCTAACCAAACCTAACCTATAAAGATAGGTTAGGTTAGGTTAGGTAGGGTTGGTTAGGTTTGGTCATATATCTACGTTAATTTTAACTCCAATAAAAAAAAATTGACCTCATACGTAATGAAATGGGTAGCTTTATCATTTCATAAGAAAAAAATTAGAGAAAATATATTAATTCATGAAAACTTGGCTTATTAGGCAAATCGGGCCTTGCATAGTAGGCCGAAAAGTGCGTTCTGGCTACTAGGTACGACATATATATATATATATATATATATATATATATATATATATATATATATATATATATATATATAAATATATATATATATAAATATATATATATAAATATATATATATATAAATATATATATATAAATATATATATATATAAATATATATATATATATAAATATATATATATATAAATATATATATATAAATATATATATAAATATATATATATATATATATATATATATATATATATATATATATATATATATATATATATATATATATAGATATATAAATATATATATATATATATATATATATATATATATATATATATATATATATATATATATATATATATATATATATTAGTATATTTTGGTAGCAGTCTTTCCTGTAGACATATATTATTAAATATGACCGAAAAAGTAAGATTAATAATTCTAACACGAATTTTCTCAATCTTTCGTACATTACGCTTCACTGTTGGAGGTAAATCAAAAATCAATTCTCCAAAATTCATTTTTATTTCTAGTCTGACGCGACACGGGCGCGTTTCGTAAAACTTATTACATTTTCAAAGACTTTAGTTCACAAATACACAACTGATTAGAACTTACGTATCTCCGATTTTATATCTACATTTGAGTGAGGTGGGAGGGGTGATGTGGCATTAACACAAGACAGAACAAGAGGGGATATTAATAGGGTATTAAAAGTATCAACACAAGACAGAACACAAACAATGGGTATTGAATAGAAGTGTTTGTAGAAAGCCTATTGGTCCATATTTCTTGATGCTTCTATATTGGAGCGGAGTCTTGAGGTGGGTAGAATATAGTTGTGCAATATTTGGCTGTTGATTGCTGGTGTTGACTTCTTGATGTGTAGTGCCTCGCAAACGTCAAGCCGCCTGCTATCGCTGTATCTATCGATGATTTCTGTGTTGTTTACTAGGATTTCTCTGGCGATGGTTTGGTTGTGGGAAGAGATTATATGTTCCTTAATGGAGCCCTGTTGCTTATGCATCGTTAAACGCCTAGAAAGAGATGTTGTTGTCTTGCCTATATACTGGGTTTTTTGGAGCTTACAGTCCCTAAGTGGACATTTGAAGGCATAGACGACGTTAGTCTCTTTTAAAGCGTTCTGTTTTGTGTCTGGAGAGTTTCTCATGAGTAGGCTGGCCGTTTTTCTGGTTTTATAGTAAATCGTCAGTTGTATCCTCTGATTTTTGTCTGTAGGGATAACGTTTCTATTAACAATATCTTTCAGGACCCTTTCCTCCGTTTTATGAGCTGTGGAAAAGAAGTTCCTGTTAAATAGTCTAATAGGGGGTATAGGTGTTGTGTTAGTTGTCTCTTCAGAGGTTGCATATGGCTTTTCACTTTCCTTCTTATGATGTCTTCGATGAAACCATTGGAGAAGCCGTTATTGACTAGGACCTGCCTTACCCTACAGAGTTCTTCGTCGACTTGCTTCCATTCTGAGCTGTGGCTGAGAGCACGGTCGACATATGCGTTAACAACACTCCTCTTGTACCTGTCAGGGCAGTCGCTGTTGGCATTTAGGCACATTCCTATGTTTGTTTCCTTAGTGTAGACTGCAGTGTGGAAACCTCCGCCCTTTTCCATGACTGTTACATCTAGAAAGGGCAGCTTCTCATCCTTTTCCATCTCGTAAGTGAAACGCAGCACGGAACTCTGCTCAAATGCCTCCTTCAGCTCCTGCAGATGTCTGACATCAGGTACCTGTGTAAAAATGTCGTCAACATACCTGCAGTATATGGCCGGTTTCAAGTTCATGTCGACTAAGACTTTTTGCTCGATGGTACCCATGTAGAAGTTTGCAAACAGGACACCTAGGGGAGAACCCATGGCGACCCCATCGACTTGCTTATACATGTGCTCATCCGGGCTCAAGAAGGGTGCCTCTTTAGTACAAGCTTGGAGTAGTTTCCTCAGAATATTTTCTGGTATGTCAAGAGGAGTACAGGCTGGATCACGATACACTCTGTCGGCTATCATCCCGATTGTCTCGTCCACAGGTACGTTGGTAAACAGCGATTCTCCGTCCAACGAGGCTCTTATCCCTGTGGCCCGTGTGCCCCGCAGTAAGTCAACAAATTCCTTTGGAGACTTCAGGCTGAAGGCGTAAGGAACATAAGGAGTCAGCAGGCCGTTGAGTCGCTTCGCCAGTCTGTACGTGGGTGTGGGTATCTGGCTAATGATTGGCCGAAGTGGGTTTCCAGGCTTGTGTGTCTTGATATTTCCATACGCATATCCAGGTTTAAATTCCCCAATGATCTTTGGCAGGTGGAGTCCGGATTTCTTGGCGTTCACAGTTTCGATCAGTTTGTTGACCTTTGCTTTTAATTCGGTTGTAGTGTCCTTCGTTACCCTTTGGAACTTAGTTTGGTCAGAGAGTATGATGTTCATTTTCGCCAGATATTCGTCTTTTTTAAGAATGACATATATTGGCGCCTTGTCACCTCTCCTGACAACTATCTTCTTGTTCTCACGAAGGCTTTTAGCTGCCGCTTTGAGCTCGGGGGACAGTATGGTGCTTCTGTAATTGCCTCGATTCTTTCCTCCTTCTGCAATAAGTTCTGCTTGTAAGGTATCTTGGTAGTGACCTTCTTTTGTGTCTCGAGGTCGAATATGTCGTCCAACAGAATTTCCAACTCTACTTTCCGGGCCATCTCACTTGGTCTGGACATAACGTGACAGTTTATGCCCAGATTTAGGAGAGTGACTTGGTCCTCAGTGAGGTTAATTCCTGCAAGGTTCAGGAAGCCATCTCATGGTCGTGGAATTGCCATAGGTCCTCCATATAATGTTGTTAGTTTCTTGATAATCCTTGTTTCAGTGCTGAGGTGATGTCGGTCTGTGAGGATGTCGAGGTGTTGTTCAATGCAGGTACGAATACTTTCGTCGATGTTGCTATTTCAATATCACCCAATTGGCCCATCCGATGTAGCCCAATGGCCCATCTGATACCGCAGACATACAAGCACAATACATAGGTAATTATGACATAAAGAGGTAAATATATACAATGAATTAGTGAGACAAATGTTTTCCAATGATCCTACTTAAATCGCCCTTTAGCTAATATACAAATTACTTTCTTTGGTGATCTGTATCAAAGGGCGATCTTATGGTGATCTGTTCTTTGATACAGATACAGATACAGCACAATGTGCTAATTGTGTGTGACCGGGATACCTTCTCCCCCCCTCTCCCTAGCCTCCCACAGGCCTCGCCAGCCCACCCAGCTACCCTCTCCCGGCGGCTGACCCGACGACCATCGTCCACCCCACGACCACCGTCACCCCACGCAACCCTACGCCCACCGCCACCCCACGCCCACCGTCACCCCACGCAACCCTACGCCCACCGCTACCCCACGCCCACCGCCAGCCCACGCCCACACACGCCACACGCCCTACGGCTCCCTCACCAGGAAAGGGTGGAAGGACACATGTGGTGGGGTCAAGAGACTGGGTCACCAGTGTGCCAATAAGTGCTTGAAAAAGATAAGTTGAGTCCAGTCCTGTGGTGACTGGACCATTGTGAGTATCGTGTTGAGAGCACCACACCCAGTGAGCCAGGACACATTCACCAGTGTTTAGTGACAAAAAGGAAATTATCCAAGTGTTACGTGCCACATCAACCCTCCCCCCACCACCTGAGTGTAGTGCCTCCCCCCCCACCCCCTGAGTGTAGTGCCTCCCCCCCCCCCACCCCCTGAGTGTAGTGCCTCCTCCCCCCACCCCCTGAGTGTAGTGCCTCCCCCCACCCCCTGAGTGTAGTGCCCCCCCCCCCACCCCCTGAGTGTAGTGCCTCCCCCCCAGTGAGTGTAGTGTCTCCCGCTCGCCCGCTCCACCTGTGTAGTGTTTCCCCCTCCTCCGTGTGGTGCAGTGTCTTCCGCTCCCCCGCCCCCACCTCCCACGATCAGGTGGTCGCGCCTTCCCTCCCCGGCCCCCCTCCCAGACCGGGCCAGCACGCAGCCTCCCAACCCCCACCCACCACCTCCACGAGCCCACCCACCCCAGACATCTGCCCAGACATGACGCACAGTATAGGGGACAACCTCGTCCCCCCCAGCCAGGAGGGAGAGACAAATACTCCAGTGCAAGGTGACATTCACTTTACCTAAGGGGATGGCAGAAGAAGCCGCTACCAGCCAGCTCACCCCTCCCGAAGCCAATCAAAGGAGAGGCACATGCAGTGGTTGTGGGAACATCGTCAGCATCAACTCTGTCTCCAGAGTCATACGCCAGCATGGTGACTGTCCTGGGTCAGGGAGGCCTCCCGTGGGAGGAGGCAGCACTCAGGAGCTTGTTGCACCAGTACAAATCGCAACAGATTACATTGCAACAGACGACCTGCTAGAGGCAATTAAAGCAACGTCAACCAGGACACTCACCCACATCCCAAAGGCCTCTCGCCCTTTTGCTGCAGGGAAATACACGGACCTCATCGCAAAAGTCAACAGAGGGTCAAATAACCTTGATGCACCTGATACCATCAAAGCCTGGCACAATCTGTTACTTTTTGGCAATGCATGCTTAGGTGTACCAGACAGAGGAGGCAAGACACTGGCCTCATCCGTCAATAAAGCAATTAGGGATTTTCCGAGGGCTGACAACCTAGTCCACCTCCCCAAACACACCAAACACCGCCGAGGCAGACCAAGTACGACAATCAGCGACAACAGAAAATTAGGTACCCAAGTCAGCAAGAAAATTGAAGAGGGCAATACAGTCGGGGCACTCAGGTTAATCACAAGTGAGGACAAAATTTTGCCCAGGGATGAAACCACAGCCCAAGCACTGAGAGAAAAACACCCCGTCAGGGCCGTAGGTGGACCTCCCCCACAGGTCAGGCTCGCCCCTAATCAGGAACCTCTCGTCCTCCGGGAGTCAGAGGTTTATAAAGCTATCGTTTCATTTCCCCCGGGCTCCTCAGGAGGCTACACAGGGGTAAGACCTCAACATGTGAAGGAAATGGTGAACCCTGTTCTTGGCCCAGTTGCAGAAGCGCTCCTGACAGAAATCACAACGTTTGTCAACAACTGCCTCGCCGGGTTAATCCCTGATGAAATCAAACCATTCTTCTTTGGTGCATCCCTATGTGCCCTCAAAAAGAAGGGGGGAGGAATCAGACCCATTGCCGTTGGTAATACCCTTCGCCGCCTAGTTGCAAGGGCTGCTGTCAGAAGTATCCGAACGGAAGCAGCCACCATGCTGCAACCCAACCAGCTGGGGTTTGGAGTCCCCCAAGGCTGTGAAGCACCGGCTCATGCTGCACGAGCCTACATTAGCTCTCTTACTGAAGACCAGGCAGTAGTAAAATTAGATTTTAAAAACGCTTTCAACTCGGTCAAAAGGGAAGCAATCCTCACTGCAGTCCAGGAACATTGCCCAAGCATTCTCCCGTTTGTGTCAGCAGGCTACAGCAAAGACTCAACCCTCCTGTTTGGCAAACATGAAGTCACCTCAGCAGAGGGAATTCAACAGGGTGACCCACTTGCACCGTTCCTCTTTTGCATAGCGGTTCGAGAAATTACAACCAGACTGTCCAGCGAGCTCAACATCTGGTTCCTGGATGATGGCACTCTGGCAGGCACACAAGATTCCCTGCTAGAAGACTTACAGCTGGTGAAGACACGGGGGGAGTCCATGGGTCTCGTTCTTAGCCCCTCTAAGTGCGAAATTATTGCATCTAGTGAAGTAATCATTAGAGCAGTGAAATCAGTTCTACCAGAAGCCTCAGTCGTTAAACCTACCGACAGCACACTACTCGGAGCACCTCTGGGCCACAATGCCATTGCTGCAGTCCTTGACGAAAAGTTTAGAGACCTAAAGAGGATGGAAGAGAGAATTGGGGACTTGGACTCCCACGATGCCCTCTACCTTCTGACAAAGTGCCTTACCCTGCCCAGGCTAACATACTTCTTAAGGTGTGCACCAACTTTTGGCAACCCACTCCTAAATCAATATGATGAGCTCCTCAGGTCAATATTCAGGAAGGCGCTCAACCTAGATTTAGATGACAGTCAGTGGGACCAAGCAACACTACCAGTGAGATTTGGAGGGATAGGCATACGAAAGGCAACTGAGGTAGCACTTCCAGCATTCTTATCCTCATGTACAGCAGCCAACGAATTGGTAGGGCAGATCCTACCAGAGCGTATGAGAGAGACAGCGGGAACTCATGATCAAACGTTCATCGAAGCAGCCAGACAATGGGACACCATTGCACACCCTCAACCCCGACCACAAGTCCCAAAAGACCACAAGCAGGCCCACTGGGATAGCCCCATAATGGAAAAGACTGTCACAGCAATGATTGACAACGCTGATGCTGAAAACAAAGCCCGCCTCCTAGCGGTAACAGCACCCCACGCCGGGGATTTTTTATTTGCTGTGCCCAATGCAGCCCTGGGAACTCGCCTCAGTCATGACGCTCTCCGCATTGGAGTTGCCCTTCGCCTTGCTGCCCCCATCCTCACCGAACATAGGTGCATCTGCGGAACTGCGATGGCAGACCAATATGGTCGTCATGGTCTGGTATGTCGTAAATCACAGGGTAAAATTGCAAGACATGAAGAAGTCAACGACATCATCAAGAGGAGCCTCGCCACAGCCCGCTGCCCGGCACAAAGAGAACCACACTTATCCAGACCTAACGACCCTCAGAAGCACCCTGATGGGGTCACCTTGCTACCTTGGAAGGATGGTAAGCAAGTGGTATGGGACTACACGTGCGCTGCCACACTGGCCAGTACCTACCTCCACTACAGCACACGTGAAAGCGGTGGTGCTGCTTCTTTCAGAGAATCGCAGAAAATTATTAAATACAGAGGTCTAGCACACTGCTACAGCTTTGTTCCGATCGGCTCGGAGACCCTCGGTTCGTGGGGAAAATGTGCATTGAAGTTCCTGAAGGAATTGGGGGACAAATTGATCAGCGCTACAAAAGACCAGAGAGCAAAAAGTTTCTTGTTCCAGCGCCTCAGTGTTGCGATTCAGAGGGGAAATGCCTGTTGCGTCTTGGGCACTAGTCCAACTTCAGAGGAATTCGAAGAAGTGTTTGACTTGCAACAATGATCGAACCCGTCTGTGACATTCATCAATGTTTCCCATTGTTGTGTTTTTCAAGAGATCCATAACCTTTAAGCACCTTTTTGCATTATTATTTTTGTATCAACCCATGTATATCTTGTAACCATCAAATGCATAATAAAGCACAAAAAATATTCAAGGAAGGGGGTGGTAGGAGAAAAGCACACAGAAACTGTATTGGAGGGGATCTAAACATTCCCTCTAATGCGTTATGCGTGGTTTCCTCCGAGGCTATGGGTCCCCCTTCTTCCAGCTAGGAATAATAATATATAATATTCTATAATATATATATATATATATATATATATATATATATATATATATATATATATATATATATATATATATATATATGTCGTACCTAGTAGCCAGAACGCACTTCTCAGCCTACTATGCAAGGCCCGATTTGCCTAATAAGCCAAGTTTTCATGAATTAATTGTTTTTCGTCTACCAAACCTACCTAACCTGACCTAACCTAACTTTTTCTGCCACCTAACCTAACCTAACCTATAAAGATTGGTTAGGTTAGGTTAGGTAGAGTTGGTTAGGTTCGGTCATATATCTACGTTAATTTTAACTCTAATAAAAAAAATTGACTTCATACATAATGAAATGGGTAGCTTTATCATTTCATAAGAAAAAAATTAGAGAAAATATATTAATTCAGGAAAACTTGGCTTATTAGGCAAATCGAGCTATGCATAGTAGGCTGAGAAGTGCGTTCTGGCTACTAGGTACGACATATGTCTATATATATATATATGCGGAAAATCCACAGAGAAATATGAAATGAGGTGAACGTTTCGGCTTTGTTAAAGCCTTTGTCAACACCAGACTGACTCAGTCAGTCTGGTGTTGACAAAGGCTTTAACAAAGCCGAAACGTTCACCTCATTTCATATTTCTCTGTGGATTTTCCGCATAAAATGATCAGTGTTTTGTGATCGTCAATTGCATATATATATATATATATATATATATATATATATATATATATATATATATATATATATATATATATATATATATATATATATATATATATATATATATGCGAACAAGCCTGAATGGTCCCCAGGACAATATGCAACTGAAAACTCACACCCCAGAAGTGACTCGAACCCATACTCCCAGAAGCAACGCAACTGGTATGTACAAGACGCCTTAATCCACTTGACCATCACGACCGGACAAAATGAGGTGATAGCCGAGGCTATTTGAACCACCCCACCGCCGGCACTCGGATAGTTATCTTGGGCATAGCATTTTACCAAATCACCTCATTCTTTGGGGCACACGTGAGGAACACAAATGCGAACAAGCCTGAATGGTCCCCAGGACAATATGCAACTGAAAACTCACACCCCAGAAGTGACTCGAACCCATACTCCCAGAAGCAACGCAACTGGTATGTACAAGACGCCTTAATCCACTTGACCATCACGACCGGACAAAATGAGGTGATAGCCGAGGCTATTTGAACCACCCCACCGCCGGCACTCGGATAGTTATCTTGGGCATAGCATTTTACCAAATCACCTCAAATAGCCTCGGCTATCACCTCATTTTGTCCGGTCGTGATGGTCAAGTGGATTAAGGCGTCTTGTACATACCAGTTGCGTTGCTTCTGGGAGTATGGGTTCGAGTCACTTCTGGGGTGTGAGTTTTCAGTTGCATATTGTCCTGGGGACCATTCAGGCTTGTTCGCATTTGTGTTCCTCACGTGTGCCCCAAAGAATGAGGTGATTTGGTAAAATGCTATGCCCAAGATAACTATCCGAGTGCCGGCGGTGGGGTGGTTCAAATAGCCTCGGCTATCACCTCATTTTGTCCGGTCGTGATGGTCAAGTGGATTAAGGCGTCTTGTACATACCAGTTGCGTTGCTTCTGGGAGTATGGGTTCGAGTCACTTCTGGTGTGTGAGTTTTCAGTTGCATATTGTCCTGGGGACCATTCAGGCTTGTTCGCATTTGTGTTCCTCACGTGTGCCCCAAAGAATGAGGGGCATAGCATTTTACCAAATCACCTCATTCTTTGGGGCACACGTGAGGAACACAAATGCGAACAAGCCTGAATGGTCCCCAGGACAATATGCAACTGAAAACTCACACCCCAGAAGTGACTCGAACCCATACTCCCAGAAGCAACGCAACTGGTATGTACAAGATGCCTTAATCCACTTGACCATCACGACCGGACAAAATGAGGTGATAGCCGAGGCTATTTGAACCACCCCACCGCCGGCACTCGGATAGTTATCTTGGGCATAGCATTTTACCAAATCACCTCATTCTTTGGGGCACACGTGAGGAACACAAATGCGAACAAGCCTGAATGGTCCCCAGGACAATATGCAACTGAAAACTCACACCCCAGAAGTGACTCGAACCCATACTCCCAGAAGCAACGCAACTGGTATGTACAAGACGCCTTAATCCACTTGACCATCACGACCGGACAAAATGAGGTGATAGCCGAGGCTATTTGAACCACCCCACCGCCGGCACTCGGATAGTTATCTTGGGCATAGCATTTTACCAAATCACAAGATAACTATCCGAGTGCCGGCGGTGGGGTGGTTCAAATAGCCTCGGCTATCACCTCATTTTGTCCGGTCGTGATGGTCAAGTGGATTAAGGCGTCTTGTACATACCAGTTGCGTTGCTTCTGGGAGTATGGGTTCGAGTCACTTCTGGGGTGTGAGTTTTCAGTTGCATATTGTCCTGGGGACCATTCAGGCTTGTTCGCATTTGTGTTCCTCACGTGTGCCCCAAAGAATGAGGTGATTTGGTAAAATGCTATGCCCAAGATAACTATCCGAGTGCCGGCGGTGGGGTGGTTCAAATAGCCTCGGCTATCACCTCATTTTGTCCGGTCGTGATGGTCAAGTGGATTAAGGCGTCTTGTACATACCAGTTGCATTGCTTCTGGGAGTATGGGTTCGAGTCACTTCTGGGGTGTGAGTTTTCAGTTGCATATTGTCCTGGGGACCATTCAGGCTTGTTCGCATTTGTGTTCCTCACGTGTGCCCCAAAGAATGAGGTGATTTGGTAAAATGCTATGCCCAAGATAACTATCCGAGTGCCGGCGGTGGGGTGGTTCAAATAGCCTCGGCTATCACCTCATTTTGTCCGGTCGTGATGGTCAAGTGGATTAAGGCGTCTTGTACATACCAGTTGCGTTGCTTCTGGGAGTATGGGTTCGAGTCACTTCTGGGGTGTGAGTTTTCAGTTGCATATTGTCCTGGGGACCATTCAGGCTTGTTCGCATTTGTGTTCCTCACATGTGCCCCAAAGAATGAGGTGATTTGGTAAAATGCTATGCCCAAGATAACTATCCGAGTGCCGGCGGTGGGGTGGTTCAAATAGCCTCGGCTATCACCTCATTTTGTCCGGTCATGATGGTCAAGTGGATTAAGGCGTCTTGTACATACCAGTTGCGTTGCTTCTGGGAGTATGGGTTCGAGTCACTTCTGGGGTGTGAGTTTTCAGTTTTATATATATATATATGTATATATATATATATATATATATATATATATATATATATATATATATATATATATATATATATATATATATATATATAATGTCGTACCTAGTAGCCAGAACGCACTTCTCAACCTACTATGCAAGGCCCGATTTGCCTAATAAGCCAAGTTTTCATGAATAATTTATCTTTCGACTACCTAACCTAACCTAACTTTTTCGGCTACCTAACCTAACCTAACCTATAAAGATAGATTAGGTTAGGTAGGGTTGGATAGGTTCGGTCATATATCTACGTTAATTTTAACTAAAATAAAAAAAAATTGACCTCATACATAATGAAATGGGTAAGTTTATCATTTCATAAGAAAAAAAATTGAGAAAATATATTAATTCAGGAAAACTTTGCTTATTAGGCAAATCAGGCCTTGCATAGTAGGCTGAGAAGTGCGTTCTGGCTACTAGGTATGACATATATATATATATATATATATATATATATATATATATATATATATATATATATATATATATATATATATATATATATATATATATATATATTGTGACGGTAACGCATTGGTGTTCGGCTGTTTCAAAAGCTAGGGGTATGGCCTCGTCACATATAGAAACAAAAAAGAGAAAATCTGGAACTTCGTCTGTGGTAAGGTACTGGGAAGACACACAAAACACAAGTAAATTTAACAATGAGATTTTAATTACGTTAGAAAAGCAAAACATGAATAAAATGGACATAAAATTCGTATCATAAAATCAATCAATCAAAATAATAAGAATAATCAAATGACAAAATGAAAAGTTACGTTAAGACAAGTGAGTAATAACAAGTGAACAATATACAATGCAAAATATGGGTGCAGGAATATTGGCTTTAAGCTGCCACCTCTCTTAGTACACGTAAGCCAGAGCTTAGTCTACCAACGAGATGTGTTAACTTGTTGAAAGCACTGGATATTCTGAGGTCTGCAGGTCATGGCTGCCCCAGACATCAGGTAGTGTGGCGGTGGAGGAGCAGGCGCGACTGACCACCGGCCAATCAGCGATGAGCAGGCGACGGACAGGTAGTTTGGTGGTTCGAGTGGTGGAGGCGGAGCAGGTGTTCTTGGTGCTGAATACGTTTGCTCTCTGGCAAACCTTGGAGTTGTACTTGTTGATATTTCTTCCATATTAGTTGTATAGGGAAGTATAGCGACGAACTTAGGAGGGAAGAGCAGGCTCAATCTCTTTTGAAGGAGATTATCGTCACAATATATATATATATATATATATATATATATATATATATATGTTGTTAAATATGATTGAAAAAGTAAGAATAATACTTCAAACACGAATTTTCTCAATATTTCTTATGTTTCTTTTTATTGTCGATGGTAATTGAAAAATCAATTCTCCAAAATTCATTTTTATTTCTAGTCTGACACGACGCTTGAACAAGTTTCGTTATAGCATATTACATTTTCAAAGACTTTAATACACACACACGCAACTGTAACCTGAAAACACTAAACAGAGTTTTACTTATGATCACACTGAACAGCTTGTCCTATATACTCGAATTTGGGTGAGGTGATATGTTGCAACGGTTTTGGATGAGATGAACAAACTTTTGGCAAAACAGAACACGGTACAATGGGTATAAATTGAATAAATGAGAGGGAAGAATCGAAATAACTGCAAAGGGCCTATTGGCCCATACTTCCTCTTGATGCTTCTTTATTGGTACGGAGTCTTGAAGTGGGTAGAATATAGTTTTGCATTAATTGGCTGTTGATTGCTGTTGACAGCAATCTCCACTCCAGTCAAGAAGTCTCCACTCCAGTCAAGAAGACACAAGCCGTCGGGAAAATCAGCACTTTAAAAACAACCATGGACTCAATGATTCCACTATAACGGAATAATGGACAATCTCAAGATTATACAATGGAGTATTCAAGGATTGAAAAACAAAGCGCAAACACTCAGAGCAATGATTCTCAAGGACAGTATTGATATTGTTCTACTTCAAGAAACACTCACCAAGACTGAAAGAAATATTAATATCCTAGGATATCAAGGTTTCTACTGCCCTATGGCACAAGGTGGCACCATAGGCATTACAATTCTTTGGCGAGAACATCGAAATTATGGGAGTTAATCTCACTATGAGGAACTCAATGCTGTCCATCTTCAATGTATACAAGATCCATTGACAATACGACATGGATCTCTCTCGGCAATCTTTGAAATAGCAGTCACTACACTTACTATCATCTTTAGCGACTTCAACGCTCATAGTGAACTACTACTTGATTCATCAAGAACCGACGCCAACGGAAGACATATTAAACACCTTTTGGATGATGTGCCTGAAATCAGTCTGCTTAATTCGATGGAACCAACCCACACTGGTGGGGAAAAGCTGGATCTCACGTTTGTTTCCACCAGTATTTATGAGTTGTGTCATTGGTCAGTTGATCATGTTCTGACCAGTGATCACTTTGCTACAAAAACAGTTATAAATATAGCACTACCTCCCAGACCTCCAGCTCCCGAGCCCGGATGGGACTTTATCAAAGTAGATTGGACGAAGTTTCAGGAATCTCTCGAAACTTTACACCAAAACTACACTCCTCCTGACAACACCGAAGTAATGGAAAAAGATTTAGTAAATGCAATACATAGAGCAGCAAATCACGCCATCCCCAAGAGAAAAACAATTACCCAACAACATAAAGACTATTGGTATTACTGTGATAGAATCAAAGAGCTACATAACAGACTAAATGGTGCACGAAAGAATATCAGAAGAGATAGAACCGGAGATAATCTGGGACATCTTACAGCTGTCCAAGATCATGTGCATGAAGAAACAGCAAAAATCAGAGAGGAGAAATGGCTCGATTGGCGTGCCAAGCTAAATCAGCATACATCCTTTGGCGACATCTGGAGGCAGATCAACACGACCAAAGGAAAATCGTCTCCTGCTCCGCCGCATCATGTTCATCCAGAGCATGAAGCAGAAAGTGTAGCAAATCTATTTGCTTCAAGAGCCGGTTCCACTCAACCTCCTCAAACAACTCTGACTCACCAACAAAGACTTCAAGCAGCAAGATGGAAAAAATAGATGATGCTTTAGCATCATTTATTTGCTTGGTGATGCTTTAGCATCACCTGACGAACTAGACCAACCTTTCAGTCTGAAAGAACTCAGAAGCGCTACATAGAAAACTAAAAATACAGCTAAAAGCGAGGACAAAATCTCATCAACAGAGTATGGGCGACAGAAACTCGACCACTCTCTTGGAACAGTGCAATTATAGTTCCCATTCCAAAACCTAAAGACCCAGGAAATCCAAGGCCCATCTCATTAACAAGCTGTCTTGCCAAAACTACAGAAAGAATTGCCCTTAATCGAATTGAATGGAAAGCCAATCCACTACACCAAAATATGTTTGCTTACAGAAAAGGTGTTGGAACCACAGAATGCCTTACCTCCCTCCTGAATTAAATCAATGACAAACCTGGAATCCTTATTTTTCTAGACCAAGAAAAAGCCTTCGAGATAGCCAGTGTTCCAGCTACATTGTGCCGTCTTGTGGATAAGGAAATAAAAAAACACGCTCTTGCCTTTGCCAAAGGAAGCCTGCTTAACCGAGAAGCTAAAGTCAAATTCCAAGGAAAAACATCGACCTGAAAGAGGCTGGAAAATGGAACTCCGCAGGGAGGAATACTAAGCCCCTTCCTCTTCAACTGTCTCATGGAACAATTCATGAAGCTCAAGCTACCAAAAGCCAAACTTCTTAACTATGCAGACGACTTTGTGGTCATCATCAATGGCAAAGGTGCAAGGAACCATGCACAAAAATGCCTAGATATTATCAGCAAGGAAGCGGAACGCATAGCAGTGAAAATAAACAACAATAAAACAAAAGCAATTGCCGTTAAAATGAGAACTCAAGCCATCAGACTGGCAATACAAGGACAAGAAATTGAGTGGGGTTACCTCTTTTCAATACCTAGGAGTCATAATAGACAACCAGTTGAAATTCACTCAAGAAATTGAATATCTTCGGCAACGCTGTAAAGCCTTAGAGAGGGTGCATCTCCACCAGTACTCAAAATGTACTATGTTCAAGCAGTTAGGTCACTCATCGACTATGCGGCTCCTGCTCTTACATCCCTCAGTGATAACCAATGGGAGAAACTGGAAGTGTCTCAAAATGATGCTCTGAGAACAATGCTGGGAGCACCTATATGGACGCATAGAGAGAACCTTAGAATGGAAACAAATTTACCAGCATTAGAAAACCGGATGAAACAAAGGATAGCCATCATAATAGGAAAACTTACTGGAACAACCGCCAGGCTGTCAATCAAAGACAGCATACAGAGTTCCTTTCAGAAAAACCTACAGTATAGAACAAGCTCATGGATGGATAATGTGGTCAAGATTTTAGAGAAAATGGACATGAAATGGACCATTAAAAACAAAGGGGAAGATAGACCATATCAACACTTTCGACAGCCTCCTCCATGGGAAGAATCGACTCTAAAGATAATCATTGAAAGATTATCAGTTAAAAAATCAGCATGTGACCCGCAGAGGCTCAAGGAAGTAATAGAGCAACAAATGGAAACTATCTCTAGACCCACAACGACGCACATCTTCACAGACGGATCAGTTGATCAAGAAAAAGGTTCTGCTGGGGCAGCAGTTTACACTACCAACCATGAAGCTTACTGGAGCATGAATAGTGGGTGCTCAACATTGCAAACAGAATTATATGCCCTGAAGGAGGCAATAAACTATGCAATTGAGAATAATTTACATGATGTCATCATTCATACAGACTCTAAATCTTCGCTCCAGGCATTGTTATCCAGTCAGCACAGAGATAATATACAACTCCTCACAGAAATTCAACATATAGGAAAAGATGCCCATAATCTAGGGCTGTCAATCACCCTAAATTGGATACCAAGTCACATTGGCATAGATGGTAATGAAAAGGCAGACTCACTAGCAAAAACTGCCACTGCTCTACCTGTTGTACAGGTTCAAGTACCTCCAAGTTTCTCACAGATAAAGGAGCAAATCAAGAAGAAAATATTCTCAACTATCAAAAGTTGCCACAGAGCCAAAGTAGCGGAAGGAAGATCCACTGCGATATGGTACGAACAAGCCACTGGTTACTCCTCTTTCAAGCCTGGCAAAAAAATATCCAGAGACATTGCAGTAGCCATACACAGACTCAGACTTGGTTACAAATGCGGCTGGGAGGTAATGAACCCAATAGTTAAAGAGTGTCACATCTGTGAAACTGAAGCAGAGGCGCCACTATTGCACTACTTACTGGAATGTGAAGCTACTGAACCCCTGCGCATCAAACTCAACATTAATCCAACGACAGCAGCTGCATTAGATGCACATTCCACCGCGACTACAATGATTAGAAAAGCTGTTGAGGAATGGGACTCATTAGTGAGCATTCTGCATCTACATCCGCCACCAAGATAATGTTAATAAAAAAAGATTAAAACCAGTGCACTAAAACAGAAGCGATAATTAAGCAGGGGAAAAAGGAGAAGTCCACTCCTCCATTTTAAACTTAGACCCAAATATCACAGGAAAAAGGTTATTATGTATAACCAAACTCAATTACGGGCTCACCATAGCCCGTGCTACATGGACACTTCGTCCTGAGTAGCTAAATCTTTAACAACAACAACAACAACAAACTCTGTTCAGTTATAGTTGTGTGTGTAAACTAAAGTCTTTGAAAATGTAATAAGTTTTACGAAACGCGCTCAAGTGTCGCATCAGACTAGAAATAAAAATGAATTTTGGAGAATTGATTTTTCAGTTACCATCAACAGTGAAAAAAATATAAGAAACATTGAGAAAATTCGTGTTAGAATTATTAATCTTACTTTTTCGGCCATATTTAATAATATATATATATATAAATAAATAAATATATATATATATATATATATATATATATATATATATATATATATATATATATATATATATATATATATATATATATATATATATATGTAAATACATATATATATATATAAATATATATATATATATATATATATATATATATATATATATATAAATATATATATATATATATATATATATACATATATATATATATATATATATATATATATGCATATATATATATATATATATATATATATATATATATATATATATATATATATATATATAACTGAAAACTCACACCCCAGAAGTGACTCGAACCCATACTCCCAGGTGCAACGCAACTGGTATGTACAAGATGCCTTAATCCACTTGACCATCACGACCGGACTAATGAGGTGATAGCCGAGGCTATTTGAACCACCCCACCGCCGGCACTCGGATAGTAATCTTGGGCATAGCATTTTACCAAATCACCTCATTCTTTGGGGCACACGTGAGGAACACAAATGCGAACAAGCCTGAATGGTCCCCAGGACAATATGCAACTGAAAACTAACACCCCAGAAGTGACTCGAACCCATACTCCCAGGTGCAACGCAACTGGTATGTACAAGACGCCTTAATCCACTTGACCATCACGACCGGACTAATGAGGTGATAGCCGAGGCTATTTGAACCACCCCACCGCCGGCACTCGGATAGTAATCTTGGGCATAGCATTCAGGCTTGATCGCATATATATATAAATATATATATATATATATATATATATATATGTATTTATATATATATATATATATATATATATATATATATATATATTTATTTATTTATATATATATATAAATATAAATACATATATATATATATATATATATATATATATATATATATATATATATATATATATATATATATATTGTGACGATAATCTCCTTCAAGAGATTGAGCCTGCTCTTCCCTCCAAAAATACGTCGATAGATCTATATAAAACTATGTGCAGTAAGAAGAAGATGTAAGAAGATGTGCAGTTTGTTTGTTGTTATAATGAATGGACAGTGCTTAAACTATATATAAGTATTGTATTTTATATAGCTTGTGTTATTGCAGGATGTAACTGTACAGTAATTATTTGATCAATAAAGTCACATGTCTGGCAACGCTTCTCCTTTTCCTCAGGTACACTACTACAAACAGGATTGACTGTTCACAGTCTTCCAAAACCAACTGGGTTCACTACTGTCTGGAGAGTGGTTATGAGGTCAACTACCAACTGTTGAATTGGTAAGAGGTCCACTACCACCTGTAGGATGGGTATGGAGTCCATTTTCAACTGTAGGATTGGTAAGGGGCCATTACCACCTGTAGGATCGGTATAGGTTCTACTACCACCTTTAAAATGGGTTTGAGATCCACTCACACCTGTAGGATAGGTATGGGTTGCACTACCACTTGTACGATGGGTATTTACTCCACTACTAACTGTAGGATGGAAATGGGGCCCACTACCGCCAACAGGATGCGTATGTGGTCCACTGCCGTCCACAGGATGGGTATGGGGTTCATGACTACCCACATGATGTGTATGGGGTCTACATGGGGTAGATAACTGTGAACCGGCTCACTTGAACTACCATAAGCTTGTTTCAGGCATTGGCATGATCCTGGAGCCGTCGCCAGGTGAGAGGATCTGACGGGCCCAGGGGAAAGTAGACTGGTGTACTCTGTCTAGACATCTGAGAATTTTTTTTTTTTTTTTTTTTTTTTTTTTTTATAAAAGAAATATACAAAGTATAGCACAATATATACATGACATGAACCTAAGAACAGAACATAACAACAAAAACATAATCATAAACAGGCATAGAAGAGAACATTGCATAATAAGACCCCAGAAACTCCAGGGACACAAGTCCGAATACAAATTAACATAGAAACGGACACACAACAAACGGACGCATACGGACATGGAAAGACACAACTAACATATAAAGAATTATATAAACCAGACACACATATAAATACACAATGCACACAAGTACAGAAATAACATAAAGTAAAAGCACATCGCACACAAACCATATAAGTAACATAAAAACAAACCATGGCCAAGGCCCAGGCACTACTATATGACAACCCCAAGAAAGAATCTGGGGCGAACAATGAAACACAGAGATACATGTACCCTAAACAAACACACTTCCAGGAAGAACAGCAATCAAACCAACAAAATGAGTAACAAAGCAGCCGCATGCAACTCACTCAAGGTACAAGCAACGGACCACGCAGGAGCCAACATAGAAGCAAACCCACACTCACACACAACCCCACACACCAAACCGAACACACAACCACAGGAGCAACCACACACACACCCAGCACAACTCCCCCGAGGAAGCCCACCGGAGGGCCGGGGATCTAGGATGAAAACAAAATACCACTCGCCCAAAAGCAACCCCACGCACATACCCACCCGTGAACCAACCACGGAACTCGCTCGGAAACGCACGCTGCACACACCACCACGTGAACCGCAAAAGACCCCTCAAAAACCCCAAAAACCTAGCAACCCCATAACCCTCCCTTTGACCCACCCACACACAATACACAAAGTCAGCAACAAGAAGACAAAGCGTATTACGAACACGGCGCGACCTCCGCGGAAAGGACAAAAACAAAAATCTCAAAAGGGCACCCCGACACTCAGGTCCACAAACTCCAACCAACACGTCCCGAAACCAATCAAGCAAACCCCGCAACCACCCGCAAAAATAAAAGACATGCAACTGCGTCTCAGGGAGACCACAGTGCACACACGCATCAGAGGCACGCAAACCCAGCATGCACAACCGTGCATTAGTCGCCAACGACAAATGCAAGAGCCGAAACAACAATTCCCGCTGTTGCGGAGCCAGAAACCGAGCCCCCAGCGCCGCCCACACATCCCCCCAATCCCAACACGGGAATAAACCCTCCACCCGCGGTGGAACACGACGAAACAAAACCCGATACACCGCCTTGACCGACAAGGACAGGAACCCCGGACAACGGCATACCTCCCGAAGAATCGCCACCGCCCAAGAGTAAACCGGGGGGGGGTACAGACCGCCGCCTCCCGACAAACACCAAAATCCACCAAATAGCTAAACCTAACAGAGCAATAATAAACACACAAACCATTGAGCCCCCCACCCAACTCTAACCCCTGACACAACGAGACCCAAAAGAGCGCCCGAGCCCTCGTGAACACATCAGGAATGCCCACCCCACCCTCCCGCACAGCCAACACCAACGTCGACCGGCGAACTGGGTGGTAACGACCACACCACACATAACGATAAACCTGGCGTTCCAACCCGAAAGCCAGCTTACGATCCAGGGGAAAAACCCGAGCCATGAACCAGACCCGGGACAAAACTTTGCAATTCACAAGCAACGCCCGCTGATAAAGCGTCAACGGGCGCACAGCCAGCAACCCAATCGCAACACCGACACTCCGGGAAACCATATCCCAATTGCAAGCCAAGGACCTCTCATAGGAAGCGAACCAGGTAAGCCCCAAAACCCGCATAGAAGTGACCCCGGAAACCATAACCCCACCCACACAAGGCGAGAGGACCACCCACCAAGACCCATAAGACCGGATTTAGCACGATTTACCTGCGCCCCAGTGGCCAACTCAAACCTCTCAACCACAACCTGGACCGCCCCAACCGACCCCTCCGAGGCCAGGAACAGGACGGTATCATCTGCATAACCGCAGATAGGCAACCGAAGACCCGACGGCAAACGGGGGGGGGGGGGGGGGGGGACGATCAACGGGCATCCCTTGATCGCCCGAAAAAACGGCTCCTGAAAGACGATATACAGGAGCATCGCTAGCGGACAACCCTGCTGCACCGAGCGACGCACAGGGAAAGAATCACTCAAAAACCCATTTACACAGACCCGACTACAACATTGATCGTACAACATACGCACCCAACGAACAAACAAGGGCGGAAATCACAGCCTCCCCAACACACGAAACACAAAATCGAGCGACACACGGTCGAAAGCCTTCGAACAATCCAGACAAAGCATCGCTGCCGACAAGCGAGAGTCGGACGCGAACAAGAGCACATTTCGAAACAATGCATTGCAATGCAACAAGGAACGACCCGGAACACCACAAAACTGCTCCACAGAGACAACAGACGCAACAACACTGCGACACCGACCAGCCAAGACCTTAGACAGGATCTTGTAGTCGACATTCAACAAAGTAATGGGCCGCCAGTTTGAGAATAACCGTAGATCGCCCGACTTCAGGAGAAGCCGCACAATCCCAACGCACTGAGACATAGGAAGAACACACTCCCGAAGACAAGACTGGACCACCTCCAGCAGAACATCCCCCAGCACATCCCAAAAGGCGACATAGAACTCAATAGGAAGACCATCGGAACCCGGCACCTTCCCGGAACGAAACGACCGCACCACCACAAGCAGCTCCGCCAAGGAGACCTCTTTCACCAGTCCAGCACACTCCGCAACCGACAACCCAGGAAGGCACCGACCCAAGAAATCCTCCGCAAGTGCGGCGTCCCCAGCCACCTCCGCATACAGCGCAGCCAACTCCTGCCGAACATAGTGCAACACCCCACCATTGCCCGAAACAACCGTCCCATCTGGCCGTTGCAAGGCCGTAAAAAGAACAGAGTCCCGCGCGGCCCGTACCTTACTTAAAAGAAATGGAGAAATCCGTTCCCCGTCTACCCTCTCACTTACACGAGCCCTCACACGCACACCCTCCGCCCACTCACTCCGCAACCCGCATATACGCGCCTTGCAGTCCACAATCTTATCAAAACAATCAACACCAGCATCGAACCTTACATACAACCTCGACAGCTGCGCCTGCAACAACCGCAGCAACCCAAAGCGCCCAGCAGCCTCGCGCTTAGCAACCACGCGAAAAAACAAACGACACTGCACTTTACACCACTCCCACCACTCCAAGACAGACAGAAACTCACAACACTTGGCTCGAATCCCGACCTACCAACACCGAAACTGACGACAAACACGCGGAGAACGCAACAACCCACAGTTTAGCTTCCACCATCCCGCACTGACCCGCACCTGACTGGGTACCCCAACCCGGACCACCACCAAACTGTGGTCGGAGAATGCAACCGGGACAGTGCGAAAATCATACACCGTACATTCCCCACCATTGACATACACCCTATCGATGCGCGAACGCACCCCACGTGCAGCAAAAGTAAACGACAACCCTCCACCAAAGAGCACAGCAGCGTCTCGGAAACCACATGAATGCACCACCTCCAGCAGCGCACCCGAGACATTCTGCGGACGAGCGCTACAACAATCCCGTGCACTCGTCACACAATTGAAGTCCCCTCCAAAAATCATGCCCCGCATATCATGGCGCAAGAAAGGAAGAAGCCCCACCCGAAAAAACTACTCCCTCTCCCGACGACGCGCTGCACCCGAGGGGGCGTACACCGTCAAGAACGGAATCACGACCCCCAAAAACTCCACCCGCACAAACAACACCCGCCCATCCTCGTCCAACTCCGTGTGAAGCACGGAAGAAGGAGGCCTTACGAGAGAATAACATAAGGGTCCCCCCGAAAGGCGTCCTCGGCGAGTTGAGCACCACATGATAATGCACACTTAGACACTGCAACACAGACACATCATGCACATTATGCTCCTGTATGAGAGCCACATCCACACGTTGCTCCTGCAAAACATCCAACAGGCCCAACTGGACCCCAAGAGCATTCAAACCCCGAACATTCAAGGACGCACAAACTACAGAGGGCGCCATCGGGACAATCTCAGGACACCCCCAACCTGTCGCGACACACAGGCCGCACATCATCCTGGACCCCAGGGCGATCACAGTGAACACCGCCAGTCGCCGTACCCAACCCAACGGACGAGCCCTCTGCCAGATCCGCAGAGCCCCCACCAACCGGAACAACGGCCGAAGACCCCCGACAGTTACTCTTAGACAACACGACCACCAGGTCCCGGTCACCGTGATGAGCCACCCACCAAGAGGTGCCACCATCAGGAGGCGCAGCTGCCGTCACTGGAGGCATCACAGAAGAAACCTCCTCGATGTCCTCGCCCGCAACCACCATCGCAACACCGCCCTCCACCCATAACCGACGAGGCGATGTATCCTGAGCCGAACGACGGCGCTTCACATGAGGCTGCTGATCGTCGGTACAACGACCCCCAGCAAAGGGTGCTCCAGAAGAACCCGACGCGGGCGGGCCCAAAGCCGAAGCAGCACGGACACACACAGCAGCAACCTCTACAGCATGGGGCCACAGCTTACCACCACGCCCGGAGACCGGAGCAGAAGGAGCAGGCCCAGAAAGCGGGAGAGCACACTCCAGCTCACAGGGGGCATCCACCACGGACGCCGAGGCAATCGCAGCTGACGAACCACTGGACAAGGCGACCTTCGTAGACGACGAGGGAGGCGACGCAGAGTCAGAGGGCAGGGAGGAGGACACACACCCCACCACGCCAGCATCCCCGGGCAGCAGACAATCTTCAGCAGGGGAAACAGGCACCACACCAACAGCAGCAGCCGTGGACCGCACAGAAACCTCCGGCCGCGGATGCACCTCCGCCACCACCGAACGAGGAACCCCCGAGGTAGGAGCTCCCGTTCCCACAGAGCACACCGGGGAAGCAGACGTACTATGTCCCGACCAAACAGGGACAGAGGGAGCACTTGCTGAACCCGCTGCAGGAACCACCCCAGGCACCTCGCCAGGGCGAGAAGGCGATGAGGAAGCCCCCCGCGTCTCCAAAGGGGGGAAGTCACCCTCCAAGAAAACGAAGGGAGCCTCAGCCCGAGGAGCATCACAGCTCGCTGCCACATGGCCCTCAGCACCACACCGGAAACAAGTGCGAGTCTGTCCCTGATAAAATACTCTGAGCGAGAGCCCACGATACAGAAGACGAGACGGTACCGGTGACGTAATCTTCATACCTAGCGTACGAATGCCCGTACGCAGCCCGCTCAGCCGACCTGTACGCAGAGTTGAAACGATGAAACTGCACCTCTCCATACTTTCCAAACACAACCCGCAGCTCATCCTCAGAGAACGTCACCGGTACACCATGCACACTCACGTACTGCACGGCCCCCCAGGGATCCGAAACGGCCACAGACACAGCCGTGTCGGTGACTGGAACCGAGTGGCCGGCCCAACGCGCCACAAACTCCTTGTACAGCGAGCTCCTGCAGAAGGTCATCGCCACTCACGTAGGAGAAAGCTTTTCCAACCCTATCAAATCCTGGACATCCGCTTGAATCACATCGACGACAGCAACTTCCACAATCGCCCAGTCCACATCCCCTGAGAAGTCAAGGCACGCTGTGTCCACCCGCCGTACGCGGGACACACCACCAACCACCATACCACCAGCCGGGCCCTCCGGCCAGCGGGCGCACCACACCACAATCCACACCCGCCTCCACTCAGCACCAGGCGACAACTGGCAGGTCAAACGAGCACGTCCTGGCCCTCTGACGGCCAGTGAGCGAATCATGCCTGTGTAAAGGTTGCTGGAATGTTAACTTCTAGTTTAATTTCTATATATTCTAGCTTTAGTCAAGGGAGCCGGTCGGCCGAGCGGACAGCACGCTGGACTTGTGATGCTGTGGTCCTGGGTTCGATCCCAGGCGCCGGCGAAAAACAATGGGCAGAGTTTCTTTCACCCTATGCCCCTGTTACCTAGCCGTAAAATAGGTACCTGAGTGTTAATCAGCTGTCGCGGGCCGCTTACTGGGGGTGGAGGCCTGGTCGAGGACCGGGCTGCGGGGACATTTAAAAAAAGACCCGAAATCATCTCAAGATAACCTCAAGAAGATGTGCAGTTTGTTTGTTGTTATAATGAATGGACAGTGCTTAAACTATATATAAGTATTGTATTTTATATAGCTTGTGTTATTGCAGGATGTAACTGTACAGTAATTATTTGATCAATCAAGTCACATGTCTGGCAACGCTTCTCCTTTTCCTCAGGTACACTACTACAAACAGGATTGACTGTTCACAGTCTTCCAAAACCAACTGGGTTCACTACTGTCTGGAGAGTGGTTATGGGGTCAACTACCAACTGTTGAATTGGTAAGAGGTCCACTACCACCTGTAGGATGGGTATGGAGTCCATTTTCAACTGTAGGATTGGTAAGGGGCCATTACCACCTGTAGGATCGGTATAAGTTCTACTACCACCTTTAAAATGAGTTTGAGATCCACTCACACCTGTAGGATAGGTATGGGTTGCACTACCACTTGTACGATGGGTATTTACTCCACTACTAACTGTAGAATGGAAATGGGGTCCACTACCGCCCACAGAATGGGTATTGGGTCCACAACCACCCACAGGATGGGTATGGGGTTCCACTATCGCCCAAAAAATTGGCAAGGTATCCTTTGCTGCCCCAGAGGATGAATATGAGGTTCTCTACAGCCCAATAGATGTATATGGGGTCCATTACCGCACGCAAGATGGATACATGGTCCACTACCGCCCACACTTTGAATATGGAGTCTACTGCCGCCTAGAAGATAGGTTAAGGGGTCCACTACTGCCCACACGATGGATATTGATTACACTGGCACCCACAGGATGGATATATTGTCCACTACCGCCTACAAGATGGGTATGTGGTCTACTTCCGCCCACAGGATGAGTATGGGGTCTACTACTGCCTACAGGATGGGTATAGGGTTTACTACCATCCACAGGATATGTAATGGGTCCACAACCACCAACAGGATGAGTATGAGGTCCACTTCCATCAACAGGATGGGTATATTTATTTATTAATTTATTTTGTGATGGGAAAGATGGATGTTAACGCAGTCTCTCTAGGGCAGATGGAATGCCAGACATAAAACAAAAAAAAGTTAGACTGCAATATAACCTCACACTGAGATAACTGTAGGGTAAAGCATAGAGAGAACAAAAATTTAAATACTTAATAAAAATGATTTTATACAATCAACATGACAATAAAAATAGTATCCAGTCTTGGCTTTACATTAAGTATGCAAAATGAACAATACAAAAAGACAATCCAATTTACAGTACGTTAAAGTGCAAACAATAAAATGGTGCTGGAATACTGTGAGCAAGTCTGCATAAACCTGCTACCACACTGAGGTATGTCAACAGATCTTTGCCGTAGAGCACGCAGAAGTATTCTGGTGGGTAAGGCCGGGTAGCCTCTATATATATGGAACGACGGTCGTCCTGGTGGCGCTGATGTCGTAGATAACTGTGAACCGGCTCACTTGAACTACCATAAGCTTGTTTCAGGCATTGGCATGATCCTGGAGCCGTCGCCAGGTGAGAGGGTCTGACGGGCCCAGGGGAAAGTAGACTGGTGTACTCTGTTTAGATGTCTGAGAAGTAGTTGTTGACATTGTTGCTGCTGTACGTTCTTGGGTATGTAGACGTGATGTAGTAGAATTAGGTGATGAGGGAGCAGGCATAATCTCCTTTCCAGCGTGATTACCGTGACAGCTCTCTTCCCCCGAAGCCTGCTCCTATTGCTTATTAGACTGCAGCAGAGTGTAGAATAGTAGAAGTGGAATGTTCTACCTCGTGGACTCGGGAAAGTGCGTCGGCGACGAAGTTGTCCGAGCCTTTGATAAAGTAAATGGTAATGTTGAAGTTCTGCAGAGACAGTGCCCAGCGTAGCAGACGTTGGTTGGAGAACTGGGCCTGCTGCAGAAACCAGAGAGGATTGTAGTCCGAATAGATGGTGAGGAACCGATAACTTTGTAAATAAGCTTCGTAGTGTTGTATGTTGAGCATGATTGCCAGCAACTCATTTTCAATGGTGCTATAATTCATTTGGTGAGGTTTCAGCTTGTAGCTGTAGTAGCTGACAGGAAGGATCCCTTTGCTACGCTGTTGCATAATTATACCTCCAATGCCGGTGCTGCTGGCGTCGACATTGAGGACGACCGGCCTCGTAACATCTGGCGAGGCGAGAAAGGGATTAGTGCACAATAGAGACTTTAGCTGTTCAAAAGCAACCGACTGTGAAGTTGTCCAATGATATCGTTGCTTAGGACTGGTCAAGTCAAGTTAATGAGTTGTGTCGCTACTGTACTGAAGTTTCTCACGAATCTACGATAATACGACGCTAGACCTAGGACGCGCATGAGCGGCTTCATGGTGGTAGGTCGTGGGTAATGCTGAATGGCATATTGATGAACTTTTATGGGGGCTAGGCTCCCACTGCCTATCACATGACCAAGGTAGCGTACTTTACCTTTGGAGACGGTAGATGTGCCCAAGTTAATGGCAAGGCCCGTTTTCAGGAGCTTTGGGAACAACCGCTGTAGCTGGAGCAGATGTTCGTCCCAGGTGGTGGTTGCCATAACGATGTCATCCAAGTAGGCATAGGTGTTGTCAAGGACCTGGATGACTATGTTGACAGCTCTCTGAAAGGTAGTCGGGGCATTACACAGTCCAAAGGGAAGCCATTCATACCTAAACAGGCCAAAGGGAATGGTGAAGGCAGATATCTCCTAAGCCGTCTCCGTCAGGCTAATTTGGTAGTAGCCCTTCAAGAAGTCAATCTGCGAAAGATAAGTTGCATTACCGATAGCGTCAAGGATATCACCGATTCGTGGTAAAGGGTAGGAGTCTTTGACGGTGACAGCATTTAGTTTGCGAAAGTCAGTACAGAGTCGCACCTTACCGTGAGGTTTTGGCACCAAGATGCAGGGTGAGGCCCACTGGGACTCGCAAGGTGCGGCTAGTCCATGATCAAGGATGTACTGTATTTTAGCAAGCATAGCTTCCTTCTTCTGTTGGGTGATGCGATAAAAGGGTTGGCGGATCGGCATCGTACCAGGAAATAGCTTGATGTCGTGCTGAACTATCCTACACTCCTAGCGATCATAGTTGAACAACTCAAGGTGTTGGTTGAAGACGGATGAGAGGAGCACTCTGTGGGTCCTAAAAATAGTGTGGAAGATCTTTTAGGATTTCCGAGTTTGATTACTCAGAGTCAGTGCGTTGGGGGAAAAAGCAAGGAAGGTCTCACTGTGAAGGTAGGGATCCTTGAAGGTGGAGAGTGACATTAACACAGTGGGAGGTGTACCTTTATACTGCTTCAAGAGGTTGATGAGGCACAGCTGGGTCTTCCGGCGCCTATCTGGAGTCTCTAGAACTTAGTTGTAGTTTTTTCTGCATTTCTTGATGCGATAGGGACCTGTGAACTTGCTTTGGAATGGAGAACCTGGGATAGGAAAATATGCTAGGACGAAGTCTCCCACATTAAATTTTCTAATCATACTTTGCTTGTCAAAATGAATTTTCCTATTAGTTTGAGACTGTGATAAATTGCTACTCGTGAATTTGTGTACTCTTTTGAGAATGTGCCTCAAATTTTGAAGAAACTGGGCACATGAAGAGAATCACTGAAGGAGTTGGAGCGTAGCGAATCTTTAAAAGCTTTCAGGAGAGGGGGGGGGGGGGTTTACGGCACTTACGGCCGAAGAGCATCTCATAAGGAGGTACTCCAAGGGGCTCATTTGGAAGACTTCTGAAAATAGACATAATAAGGTCAAGTTGTTTATCCCAGTCCTTCTGTCTCAATGCAAAATTTCTTTAGGAAAGACTTTACAGTCTGATGACTAAGTTCCAGAGAACCCTGTGAAGCAGGATGACAGGGGCTAGATAGTACCTAAGTTATGTGGAATTCCTCCAGTGCCTTCTTGAAGAGATCACTGGTGAAGTTGGTACTGCAATCACTCTGTATCTCCTTCAGAAATCCATACTGGGCGAAGATCTTCAGGAGCTGTTTTACAACTATAGCAGCCATAATGTTCTTTACGGGAACTGCTATTGGGTCTATATATACGGTAGATTATTTGGTTCTCTACAAAGAACCCAGGGATACTCTCTGATTGTGTCTCAGCCTGAAAGAATAAGGATGTTAAGGAGGGATATTCTCTCTGCAACTTACGGAACTCCAGTACGGTAAGATTCGATGGGAGGCTCTGAGAATCTTGAGCAACAGCTGAAGCAGATGGAGCAGCTGGTTGCGGGAGTGCGGCTTGTGCATGCGTCGTCACCAAGACAGGAGGGGAGACGTCATCTGAATCATTTGTTGCTGGGACCTATTTTTAAACAAACTGCAAGATAGGATTTTCCACTGCTGAGTCACATACCTGGGGGTTTTCTGTGATGATTAGATTCGCAGGTTGTTGACCTTCTGCCAAGTCGTTGGCCAGGAGAAGTTGAACTCCAGACATGGGAAAAGGCTTTTCCTGGATGGCGACTTGGACTTCACCTTGTATAAATGGAAAATCCAGGCGGACTCTGGCAAATGGATAAGGAGTAGTGGCAGTTAGGTCCGTGATGAGGACAGTTTCTCTGGTGTAGGTGACGTTGGATACAGCTGACTTCAGAAAAATAGATTGTAGAGCAGCTGTGTCCCTCAACATCTTCACTTTGAACCTCTCCTTCGAATCTCCACTGCTGGCAGAGACAGTTCCGAGATACAGGTGTCTGTTGAAGAGAGAAAGATCATTGGATGTAACATGAATATTCATAACAGGCATACTGGGTTTAGGAGTAGTCGACTTGGGTTTAGGAGTTTCACTGGTGCCCTTGTTCCTAGTACACTTTTCTATGGTATGTCCATAGGGTCTGCAATATATGCAATACAACAAGCTCACATTGCTGGTACTCACTTGCAGGACTAGACCAGGCTGTCTTACTAGAAGGTGTGTCGTATGGTACTCTGTGAATAAGACTGTAGGAGTCAGCCAACTGTGCACATCTAGTTAGGTCGGTTTCTTCCTTGTCGGCTAGGTAGAGACGTATGGGATTAGGTACACGCCTAAGGAATTCTTGATAGAATTGATAGATAGATAGAATTGATAGATTTGACAGGCTTGATAGAATTCTATGATCAGGTGACAAAGATTAAGCAAGAAAGAGAAGGATGGGCGGACTGCATTTTTTTGGACTGTCGGAAAGCCTTTGACACAGTACCCCATAAAAGGTTGATGCATAAGCTGGAGAAACAGGCAGGGGTAACTGGTAGGGCGCTCCAGTGGATAAGGGAGTACCTAAGCAATAGGAAGCAGAGAGTTATAGTGAGGGGTGAGACCTCAGAATGGCGGGAAGTCACCAGTGGAGTCCCACAGGGCTCTGTGCTTGGACCTATCCTGTTTCTGATATACGTAAATGATCTCCCAGAGGGTATAGACTCATTCCTATCAATGTTTGCTGACGACGCCAAAATTATGAGAAGGATTAAGACAGAGGAGGACAGCTTGAGGCTTCAAGAAGACCTTGACAAGCTGCAGGAATGGTCGAACAAATGGATGTTAGAGTTTAACCCAAGCAAATGTAATGTAATGAAGATAGGAGTAGGAAACAGGAGACCAGATACAAGGTATCACTAGGGAGATGAAATACTTCAAGAGTCAGAGAGAGAGAAAGACCTGGGGGTTGATATCACGCCAGACCTGTCCCCTGAAGCTCATATCAAGAGGATAACATCAGCAGCATATGCCAGGTTGGCTAACATAAGAACGGCCTTTAAAAACTTGTGTAAGGAATCTTTCAGAACATTATATACCACATATGTCAGACCAATCCTGGAGTATGCGGCTCCAGCATGGAGTCCATATCTAGTCAAGCATAAGACTAAACTGGAAAAGGTTCAAAGGTTTGCCACCAGACTACTACCCGAGCTGAGAGGTATGAGCTACGAGGAGAGACTACGGGAATTGAACCTCACTTCGTTGGAAGAGAGAAGAATTAGGGGGGATATGATCACCACATTCAAGATTCTCAAGGGAATCGACAGGGTTGATAAAGATAGGCTATTTAACACAAGAGGCACACGCACTAGGGGACACAGGTGGAAACTGAGTGCCCAAATGAGCCACAGAGATATTAGAAAGAACTTTTTTAGTGTCAGAGTGGTTGACAAATGGAATGCATTAGGAAGCAATGTGGTGGAGGCTGACTTCATACACAGTTTCAAGTGTAGATATGATAGAGCCCAATAGGCGCAGGAACCTGTACACCTGTTGATTGACGGTTGAGAGGCGGGACCAAAGAGCCAGAGCTCAACCCCCGCAAGCACAACTAGGTGAGTACAACAAGGTGAGTACACACACACACACACACACACATACACACACATACACACACACACACACACACACACACACACACACATTACTCCACAGTCACATCAGAAGGAAAACAACAGTGAAAGAACAGGTATTGAAACTTAGAACAGGCGAGGACAGGTATACAGAGAATGACAGAGAGGTGTGTGAAGAACTCAACAAGAGGTTCCAGGAGGTCTTCACAATAGAACAGGGTGAGGTCACTGTGCTAGGAGAAAGGGAGGTAAACCAGGCGGCCTTGGAGGAGTTCGAAATTACGAGAGAGGAGGTCAAGAGACACCTGCTGGATCTGGATGTTAGAAAGGCTGTGGGTCCAGATGGGATCTCACCATGGGTACTGAAAGAGTGTGCAGAGGCACTTTGCTTGCCACTCTCCATAGTGTATAGTAAGTCACTAGAGACGGGAGACCTACCAGAAATATGGAAGACGGCGAATGTGGTTCCAATATACAAAAAGGGCGACAGACAAGAGGCACTGAACTACAGGCCAGTGTCCTTGACTTGTATACCATGCAAGGTGATGGAGAAGATCGTGAGAAAAAACCTGGTAACACATCTGGAGAGAAGGGACTTCGTGACAAATCGCCAACATGGATTCAGGGAGGGTAAATCTTGCCTTACAGGCTTGATAGAATTCTACGATCAGGTGACACAGATTAAGCAAGAAAGAGAGGGCTGGGCGGACTGCATATTCTTGGATTGTCGGAAAGCCTTTGACACAGTACCGCATAAGAGGCTGGTACATAAGCTGGAGAGACAGGCAGGTGTAGCTGGTAAGGTGCTCCAGTGGATAAGGGAGTATCTAAGCAATAGGAAGCAGAGAGTTACGGTGAGGGGTGAGACCTCCGATTGGCGTGAAGTCACCAGTGGAGTCCCACAGGGCTCTGTACTCGGTCCTATCTTGTTTCTGATATATGTAAATGATCTCCCGGAGGGTATCGATTCATTTCTCTCAATGTTTGCGGACGATGCTAAAATTATGAGAAGGATTGAAACAGAAGAGGACTGTTTGAGGCTTTAAGAAGACCTAGACAAGCTGAAGGAATGGTCGAACAAATGGTTGTTAGAGTTTAACCCAACCAAATGTAATGTAATGAAGATAGGTGTAGGGAGCAGGAGGCCAGATACAAGGTATCATCTGGGAGAGGAAATTCTTCAGGAGTCAGAGAAGGAAAAAGAATTGGGGGTTGATATCACGCCAGACCTGTCTCCTGCAGCACATATCAAGCGGATAACATCAGCGGCATATGCCAGGCTGGCCAACATACGAACGGCATTCAGAAACTTGTGTAAAGAATCATTCAGAACTTTGTATACTACATATGTCAGGCCAATCCTGGAGTATGCAGCCCCAGCATGGAGTCCATATCTAGTCAAGGATAAGACTAAACTAGAAAAGGTTCAAAGGTTTGCCACCAAACTAGTACCCGAGCTGAGAGGTATGAGCTACGAGGAGAGACTACGGGAATTAAACCTCACTTCGCTGGAAGACAGAAGAGTTAGGGGGGACATGATCACCACATTCAAGATTCTGAAGGGGATTGATAGGGTAGATAAAGACAGTCTATTTAACACAAGGGGAACACGCACAAGGGGACTCAGGTGGAAACTGAGTGCCCAAATGAGCCACAGAGATATTAGAAAGAACTTTTTTAGTGTCAGAGTGGTTGACAAATGGAATGCATTAGGAAGCAATGTGGTGGAGGCTGACTTCATACACAGTTTCAAGTGTAGATATGATAGAGCCCAATAGGCGCAGGAACCTGTACACCTGTTGATTGACGGTTGAGAGGCGGGACCAAAGAGCCAGAGCTCAACCCCCGCAAGCACAACTAGGTGAGTACAACAAGGTGAGTACACACACACACACACACACAACCACATACACACACATACACACACACACACACACACACACACACATTACTCCACAGTCACATCAGAAGGAAAACAATAGTGAAAGAACAGGTATTGAAACTTAGAACAGGCGAGGACAGGTATAAAGAGAATGACAGAGAGGTGTGTGAAGAACTCAACAAGAGGTTCCAGGAGGTCTTCACAATGGAACAGGGTGAGGTCACTGTGCTAGGAGAAAGGGAGGTAAACCAGGCGGCCTTGGAGGAGTTCGAAATTACGAGAGAGAAGATCAAGAGACACCTGCTGGATCTGGATGTTAGAAAGGCTGTTGGTCCAGATGGGATCTCACCATGGGTACTGAAAGAGTGTGCAGAGGCACTTTGCTTGCCACTCTCCATAGTGTATAGTAAGTCACTAGAGACGGGAGACCTACCAGAAATATGGAAGACGGCGAATGTGGTTCCAATATACAAAAAGGGCGACAGACAAGAGGCACTGAACTACAGGCCAGTGTCCTTGACTTGTATACCATGCAAGGTGATGGAGAAGATCGTGAGAATAAAGCTGGTAACACATCTGGAGAGAAGGGACTTCGTGACAAATCGCCAACATGGATTCAGGGAGGGTAAATCTTGCCTTACAGGCTTGATAGAATTCTACGATCAGCTGACACAGATTAAGCAAGAAAGAGAGGGCTGGGCGGACTGCATTTTCTTGGATTGTCGGAAAGCCTTTGACACAGTACCGCATAAGAGGCTGGTACATAAGCTGGAGAGACAGGCAGGTGTAGCTGGTAAGGTGCTCCAGTGGATAAGGGAGTATCTAAGCAATAGGAAGCAGAGAGTTACGGTGAGGGGTGAGACCTCCGATTGGCGTGAAGTCACCAGTGGAGTCCCACAGGGCTCTGTACTCGGTCCTATCTTGTTTCTGATATATGTAAAAGATCTCCCGGAGGGTATCGATTCATTTCTCTCAATGTTTGCGGACGATGCTAAAATTATGAGAAGGATTGAAACAGAAGAGGACTGTTTGATTCTTTAAGAAGACCTAGACAAGCTGAAGGAATGGTCGAACAAATGGTTGTTAGAGTTTAACCCAACCAAATGTAATGTAATGAAGATAGGTGTAGGGAGCAGGAGGCCAGATACAAGGTATCATCTGGGAGAGGAAATTCTTCAGGAGTCAGAGAAGGAAAAAGAATTGGGGGTTGATATCACGCCAGACCTGTCTCCTGCAGCACATATCAAGCGGATAACATCAGCGGCATATGCCAGGCTGGCCAACATACGAACGGCATTCAGAAACTTGTGTAAAGAATCATTCAGAACTTTGTATACCACATATGTCAGGCCAATCCTGGAGTATGCAGCCCCAGCATGGAGTCCATATCTAGTCAAGGATAAGACTAAACTGGAAAAGGTTCAAAGGTTTGCCACCAGACTAGTACCCGAGCTGAGAGGTATGAGCTACGAGGAGAGACTACGGGATTTAAACCTCACTTCGCTGGAAAACAGAAGAGTTAGGGGGGACATGATCACCACATTCAAGATTCTGAAGGGGATTGATAGGGTAGATAAAGACAGTCTATTTAACACAAGGGGAACACGCACAAGGGGACTCAGGTGGAAACTGAGTGCCCAAATGAGCCACAGAGATATTAGAAAGAACTTTTTTAGTGTCAGAGTGGTTGACAAATGGAATGCATTAGGAAGTGATGTGGTGGAGGCTGACTCCATACACAGTTTCAAGTGTAGATATGACAGAGCTCGATAGGCTCAGGAATCTGTACACCTGTTGATTGACGGTTGAGAGGCGGGACCAAAGAGCCAGAGCTCAACCCCCGCAAACACAACTAGGTGAGTAACTAGGTGAGTTCACACACACACACACACACACACACACACACACACACACACACACACACACACACACACACACACACACACACACACACACACACACACACACACACACACACACACACACACACACACACACACACACACACACACACACACACACACACACACATACACACATTTTGTATCTGTCTACATTTTGTATCAAATACATTTTGTATTTGGTGGTGGATTATATATGACTACGACTATAATTTTTTTTTCCCTCCATTTGTTACGGTACCTGCTATGTAGTCACTGAAACCTTCACAGCCCTGAATATCCATCTCCTCAAAATCCCATACACATACAAAATGTGTACTCAACTAGGTGAGTACACATTTTGTATGTGTATTGGATTTTGAGGAGATGGATATTCAGGGCTGTGAAGGTTTCAGTGACTATATAGCAGGTACCGTAACAAATGGAGGGAAAAAAATTATAGTCGTAGTCATATATAATCCACCACCAAATGACAGAAGACCTAGACAGGAATATGATAGAAATAACATGGCCACCATTAACATAATAGAAAGAACAGCTTCTGTTGCTAGCAGGAATGGATCTGGACTACTAATTATGGGAGACTTCAACCATGGGAAGATAGATTGAAAAAACAGAGACCCGCATGGAGGACCAGAAACATGGAGGGCTAAGCTGCTGGACGTGGCAACAAGAAACTTTCTAAGCCAGCACATCACAGAACCAACAAGAATGAGAGGAGAAGATGAACCAGCAATGCTTGATTTGTATTTACCCTAAATGAGTGGGATATAAGAGAAGTTATGATGGAAGTGCCCTTGGGAATGAGTGACCACAGTGTATTGAACTTTGAGTACCTGGTAGAGCTAGAACTTATCTCCCCCAAAAAAGAACTAGGAATCAAAAGTCTGGCATACTGAAAGGGAAATTATGAACAGATGAGAAGTTTCCTAAGTGAAATACCTTGGGACACAGACCTCAGAGATAAGTCTGTACAGGGTATGATGGACTATGTTACCCAAAATTGTCAGGAGGCAGTAAACAGGTTCATCCCGGCCCAATGGGAAAAATCCGAGAAGCAACAAAAGAATCCATGGTATAATAGGGCATGTATGGAAGCGAAGAAACTGAACAAAAGGGCGTGGAGGAACTTCCGGAATAACAGAACACCAGAAAGCAGAGAGAGATACCAGAGAACCAGGAATGAGTACGTAAGGGTGAGAAGAGAAGCAGAGAAAAGTTTTGAAAATGATATAGCAAACAAAGCCAAGACCGAACCAATGCTACTCCACAGTCACATCAGAAGGAAAACAACAGTGAAAGAACAGGTATTGAAACTTCAAACAGGCGAGGACAGGTATACAGAGAATGACAGAGAGGTGTGTGAAGAACTCAACAAGAGGTTCCAGGAGGTCTTCACAATAGAACAAGGTGAGGTCACTGTGCTAGGAGAATGGGAGGTAAACCAGGCGGCCTTGGAAGAGTTCAAAATTACGAGAGAGGAGGTCAAGAGACACCTGCTGGATCTGGATGTTAGAAAGGCTGTTGGTCCAGATGGGATCTCACCATGGATACTGAAAGAGTGTGCAGAGGCACTTTGCTTGCCACTCTCCATAGTGTATAGTAAGTCACTGGAGACGGGAGATCTACCAGAAATATGGAAGACGGCGAATGTGGTCCCAATATACAAAAAGGGCGACAGGCAAGAGGCATTTAACTACAGGCCAGTGTCCTTGACTTTTATACCATGCAAGGTGATGGAGAAGATCGTGAGAAAAAACCTGGTAACACATCTGGAGAGAAGGGACTTCGTGACAAATCGCCAACATGGGTTCAGGGAGGGTAAATCTTGCCTTACAGGCTTGATAGAATTCTACGATCAGGTGACAAAGATTAAGCAAGAAAGAGAGGGCTGGGCGGACTGCATTTTCTTGGATTGTCGGAAAGCCTTTGACACAGTACCGCATAAGAGGCTGGTACATAAGCTGGAGACACAGGCAGGTGTAGCTGGTAAGGTGCTCCAGTGGATAAGGGAGTATCTAAGCAATAGGAAGCAGAGAGTTATGGTGAGGGGTGAGACCTCCGATTGGCGTGAAGTCACCAGTGGAGTCCCACAGGGCTCTGTACTCGGTCCTATCTTGTTTCTGATATATGTAAATGATCTCCCAGAGGGTATTGGTTCATTTCTCTCAATGTTTGCATACGATGCTAAAATTATGAGAAGGATTAAAACAGAAGAGGACTGTTTAAGGCTTCAAGAAGACCTAGACAAGCTGAAGGAATGGTCGAACAAATGGTTGTTAGAGTTTAACCCAACGAAATGTAATGTAATGAAGATAGGTGTAGGGAGCAGGAGGCCAGATACAAGGTATTATCTGGGAGAGGAAATTCTTCAGGAGTCAGAGAAGGAAAAAGACTTGGGGGTTGACATCACGCCAGACCTGTCTCCTGCAGCACATATCAAGCGGATAACATCAGCGGCATATGCCAGGCTGGCCAACATACGAACGGCATTCAGGAACTTGTGTAAAGAATCATTCAGAACATTGTATACCACATATGTCAGGCCAATCCTGGAGTATGCAGCCCCAGCATGGAGTCCATATCTAGTCAAGGATAAGACTAAACTGGAAAAGGTTCAAAGGTTTGCCACCAGACTAGTACCTGAGCTGAGAGGTATGAGCTACAAGGAGATACTACGGGAATTAAACCTCACTTCGCTGTGTGGGAACCGACCTGTGAGATTTATATTTATTTAATTGATATGAATATATTTACGTTAATTTATATACTTCGATAGCAATTTGTATAATGATAAGTGGACTGTATTTTTGCGATAATCTCATAATCTCACAAATCGATCCTCTACACATTAGGGGTTTTTGTATTAATTTAATTTATATGTATGCAGCCAATCAAACTACAGTATTAGACTACATACATTGAAGAGGTTCCTTATCTTATAGTACAGCAGGCCTTAGTCCACCAGGTATAACCAGGATGTAGACACCACATTTTCCCTCTTTGAGGTAGCTTCCATCACCCTGCTAACTGATGCACAAAGCATGCTTCCTCGTCTTGACCTGTCAAAAGGGCGCTAGCTATAAAGCCAGAATCCTATATATATGACAGGTATATCAGAGAAACACTGTACATGGAACAATGAAGACCTGGCTTAATTACCTTTAGTATGAGGCTATATCGTGCTCTAACCGGGCACCCTATATCCACTGACATTAATGGCCATAAATGAAAGATAAATGGGTTTCGGAAGAACACTTAACTTGAATTTGTTGACAGCGTGTTGAAGATGGTACACCTTTGGTTTCCATGACACTACGTCCAAGTAAAATTAACAGGAGCCGTATTTGCTCCCGTGAGCCTCTGGTCTCAGTATAAACAATGGCTGCCCCTCCCTCACCCTGACGCCTGGCTTACATTGTCCAGATGACAGAAAGTGATAGAAGGGTCACATTTACTCTACTTTAATATTGATAATTAAGTTAATTTATATGAGATGTTTTTATGATGGTAAAGTTCAAAGACTAATGTATTTAAGAATAACTCCCAGCAGAATAGCTGGTGAATTTATAATAGTATGTGGTGATGATATCCTGTTTTCTTTAGACGGTAATTCCACTACAAGTACATTTTCTATGGTTAACTTGTTTATACAACACAGCTACTATTATCTGTCTGTATGATATATTAAATGGTGTCGGATTTTCCGACATAATTCCCCAGGGGCTGCTCACGGGTCGAAGTCCTATTTAGAACAGATGAACACCGATACTCCTCCTTCGAATTATTTGATTAATTTGCTGTTAGTAGTTAGTAATCACATTTGTGCGTCTGTTCGTACAGGACTGATGTCCCATACTAGAGTTGCAGGGGTAGAAGTCTAATGCGATTTCATTTCCCTGTCAACTCTTGAAAGGCTAATATTCAAGCCTAAATACATATTATTTAACCCAGAAGACTGGATGTGATCAAGTACTACAGTTAAGTATGATTCAGGGACTGCAGTGAAATCAGTGACATTAGATATAACTTGAAGTTTGTTCAGGTAACTGGTCACTGATATATAAACACTGAAGCCCATGGAATACATCTTGATTAAATAATAAATGTATCAAATCAGTCATCAGATTTACTGGGGTTTAATTTAGTTAATTGATTCAGAAGATTGAATAGCTCATCATTAAAGTAAAGTATGGTTCTGAGACTGCAGTGGGTTCAGTGACATTGGTCGCAGTGACTTGTAGCTGTTTAGGCTACTGTTCACTGATTTGCCACTGAGGCCTCATGAACTCGTCTTCAGCTTCAAATGATGATACTAACATCAACCTCTGTTGGTATAGTCAGCTGTAATCTACTTAGCATAATGCTACTGGAGAAATATAATCAGCTGACAAATTTAGATTTCTATTGGTATTGTTTATCTGCAGGCATAGGTCTCCTCAGGCTTGATACTGGGCCTGAGAGTAATTTACCTCCTGCAGAGTTTAACATGGTTATGCCCTGATATTTAGTAGGGCTACCGATGAATCGATGACAATAGTCTGTCCCTACAAGGAGACCGAAGTCAGTGAGGTGATCAGACTTAATATTATCTGCCAATTTTATTAATCTATTTCTCAGGAATTTGGCTGTTGCTCTCAGACCTTGAACTTGTAGGTCTACTGGTATTTTGTCCACCACAATGGCTTGTACTCGACAGACGTACCTGCCTAAACGTACTGATGGTTGTACCACCTAGTAGACTTGAGGTCCTGCATCTGTTACAAACCCTGAGATATTGAATGACATCTGGGCTACAGGCCTTAATTGTAGTTCATTTGCCAACTTTTTAGTGACAAATGTTCTCTGGGATCCTTGGCTAACAACCCACGGGTATGGACCTTGGCCCTCTTATTCAGGATGGTAATTTGGGCAGTAGGCAAAGTCGTATTACCTTTAGACTTTGCCGATTGGACACTCTTTGTTTGTTGCACCTTGCAGAACTGTACTGTGGTGGGAATGCTATCTTCCACCTTGGGGTTTGGAGACGTTGTTTTGGTGTCTCTGCACAATGCTGCATGGTGCTGACCTTTGTTACACCTATTACAGGTGTGTAATTGGGTCTCACAGTCCTTGATGTTATGTTTCCTGAGGCACCTCGTGCAATGTTGCAAATCTTTGAGTCGCTCAACACGGGCGTCACTATCAGGAAAATTAGGGCAGTGGTACATTGAATGTTTCTCATTGCAGAACAAACATGTTCCATAGCTTCCAGTACCCTTTGGTGTCACGTTCTTGGGTGACACAGTAACTATAGGCTTGGAGGGTCCCAGTGCATATATGCCCCCACTGCTACTGTTCCACTTTGGTGTTGAATTATATTGTCTAGATTGATTTGGAGTACCTTTGGTACTCTGTGGTTTACTATTATTGATTTCTGAGGGCTTACTTGGTGGTTTTAATTTGTCATGTGTTCGTAATTGATGAACTACTGACTTTAAACCTTCAGATATTTCATTCATAGATAAGATGCTTTTATTGTAATGAGCACTCATTTGTCTCAATATGTCCCTAGGTATTTTCTCCTGGACAATTATTTTCAAGACCCACTCAGCCCCGTTTGTATCTGCTGTCAGGCTGAGGGCATTGATCAATGATTCTACCTCCAGCTTGAAGACTTGGAGTGAATCAGCTGAAGCCTCCGGTGGGGGTAAATGCAACAGCTCATGAACTAAATGTGATGTTCTTACTTCTGGATCAGCATAATTATCCTTGAGGAGTTTTACTGCCAGATCATAGCCGTCATTAGTTAATCTCAGATGGGATACTACTGTTTTAGCCTCACCTGATAATTGGCCTTGCAAATAAGAGAATTTACTACTCTTTGGTAAAGATTGTTTTGAGTCTACAAGGTCAACGAATTTGTTCCAAAATTCGTCTCAATCTTCCTCATCTTTTCCTGAGAAAGTGGGTAAGTTAATTGGAGGGAGTCGAGCTTCTGCTTGACTCGTATTAGATGCAACTGTTGCTGTTGTTGTTGCCTTGTTCTGGGCAATTAATTTGACATAAGGCTGTAATGTGGCCTGAGTCTGATCTTCATAACTCGCTAGATCAACCATAATGTCGTCTATTTCTGTTTCTGATAAATTAGTGTTGGCAAGTTCAGCCACATATGTTGCTATTTGGCATTTGATTTGCTAAAATTTACCTGCAGCTGCTTGATAATAGCTTTCCAGGTCAGCATAATCAACTTGAGTTTGTTGTGACAAATCTTCACATTTCTTGATCTGTCTTGTTAAGTGGCCTTTAAGACCTGCAAGGGTTCTTTTCATTCTCCCTGCATTATCCATACTGGCTAGTTGGTGAAGCCTTGTGGGGCTTGTACTTGGGTCGCTCATAATACTGAACAAGCACTGATGGTAGCCTAGGGTAAAATTCTGCACTCACTAGGCTGTAATCCTACCTCTACTAGAGGTTAGCACTTAAAATTTATACACATTATATATATACAATCATACACACTAATGATTTGAGTGATAAACCAGTGTCACTGGAAATACCTTTAGGTTAGCTCTTCTATATCACCCTAGGATGGTAGAGACACTAATTAATCACTCAAAGGTGTAATGATCATAAGTAAATTATTATATATACAACTCAACTCGAGTTGATAAAAATTACACCCAAAATAGGGTCTGGACCATTCATTAATGGTGTTAAGTTGTTGAATATAGTACAACTGACTATGGTAATAATGGGACTAGGATGAACAATAATAGTTCAACTAGTCAATGTTAATATCCTTCCCTGTTGTGGGTTGGCAATTAGTAAATATTATATTGAGATCACTAGTGCAATATATATTAAATAATTCTCTATTTTGGAGAAATATTATACACAATTATTGATAATAGCCTCTTAATTAGCCTCTATGAAACTTCTAATATTATCTAGAAGTATTAAATATTATTAGTGACCTCGCGAAATAAACTCCACAAAATTCGTGGATAATCTCTCGTGAAATTTAACACCATGAAATCAGTGAACAATCTCGCGACACAGCCACTAATTTGGCTGGCTTCTATATTAGCGCTGTCATTTCACAGAATAGCACGCCACCAAATATCTGTGGGTGTGCATGAAACCGCTGACTAAGGCTGATCTGAACTGAGCGGGGCTCGTGAACTTGTTCGAGGCAACGCCGCCGTCTTGACTGCTGGCCTTTGTTTAAATCACACTGCACTAGTATATTTAATGAATCCACTGGTTAACTGGTTCATCCAGTACTAAGATGACCAAATGTGGGTTCATAGGACCAATAATCCGTCATCCGGTTCGAAGATGACCAAATAATGTGGGAACCGACCTGTGAGATTTATATTTATTTAATTTATATGAATATATTTACGTTAATTTATATACTTCGATAGCAATTTGTATAATGATAAGTGGACTGTATTTCTGCGATAATCTCATAATCTCACAAATCGATCCTCTACACATTAGGGGGTTTTATATTAATTTAATTTATATATATGCAGCCAATCAAACTACAGTATTAGACTACATACATTGAAGAGGTTCCTTATCTTATAGTACAGCAGGCCTAAGTCCACCAGGTATAACCAGGATGTAGACACCACATTTTCCCTCTTTGAGATAGCTTCCATCACCCTGGTAACTGATGCACAAAGCATGCTTCCTCGTCTTGACCTGTCAAAAGGGCGCTAGCTATAAAGCCAGAATCCTATATATGACAGGTATATCAGAGAAACACTGTACATGGAACAATGAAGACCTGGCTTAATTACCTTTAGTATGAGGCTATATCGTGCTCTAACCGGGCACCCTATATCCACTGACATTAATGGCCATAAATGAAAGATAAATGGGTTTTGGAAGAACACTTAACTTGAATTTGTTGACAGCGTGTTGAAGATGGTACACCTTTGGTTTCCATGACACTACGTCCAAGTAAAATTAACAGGAGCCGTATTTGCTCCCGTGAGCCTCTGGTCTCAGTATAAACAATGGCTGCCCCTCCCTCACCCTGACGCCTGGCTTACATTGACCAGATGACAGAAAGTGATAGAAGGGTCACATTTACTCTACTTTAATATTGATAATTAAGTTAATTTATATGAGATGTTTTTATGATGGTAAAGTTCAAAGACTAATGTATTTAAGAATAATTCCCAGCAGAATAGCTGGTGAATTTATAATAGTATGTGGTGATGATATCCCGTTTTCTTTAGACGGTAATTCCACTACAAGTACATTTTCTATGGTTAACTTGTTTATACAACACAGCTACTATTATCTGTCTGTATGATATATTAAATGGTGTCGGACATGGTTTCCGACACGCTGGAAGACAGAAGAGTTAGGGGGGACATGATCACCACATTCAAGATTCTGAAGGGAATTGATAGGGTAGATAAAGACAGTCTATTTAACACAAGCGGAACACGCACAAGGGGACACAGGTGGAAACTGAGTGCCCAAAGAGCCACAGAGATATTAGAAAGAACTTTTTTAGTGTCAGAGTGGTTGACAAATGGAATGCATTAGGAAGTGATGTGGTGGAGGCTAACTCCATACACAGTTTCAAGTGTAGATATGATAGAGCCCGATAGGCTCAGGAATCTGTACACCTGTTGATTGACGGTTGAGAGGCGGGACCAAAGAGCCAGAACTCAACCCCCGCAAACACAACTAGGTGAGTACAACTAGGTGAGTACACACATACACACACGTACGTGGTGGGGTGTGTGGTAGGCAGTGATGTGGTGGAGGCTGATTTCATGTACAGTTTCAAGTGTAGATATGATAGACCCCAGTAGGCTCAGGAACCTGTACACCAGTTGATTGACAGTTGAGAGGCGGGATCAAAGAGCCAGAGCTCAACCCCCGCAAGCATAACTAGGTGAGTACACACTATAGTAGAAGTCACATCTAACCCCCCCTCCCCCCCCCCCCCACCAAACGACAGAAGACACAGACAGGAATATGATAGAAACAACATGGCCACCATCAACATAATAGAGAGAGCAGCTTCTGTGGCTAGCAGGAACGGATCCTGACTACTAATCATGGGAGACTGCAACCATGGGTAAATAGATTGGGAGAACAGAGACCCACATGGAGGACCAGACACATGGAGAGCTAAGCTGCTGGACGTGGCAACGATAAACTTAATAAGTCAACACATCAAGGGACCGACAAGAATGAGAGGAGAGGATGAGCCAGCTTTGCTTGATTTACCCTAAAAGAGTCGGATATAAGAGAAGTTAAGTTGGAAGCCCCCTTGGGAATGAGTGATCTTAGTGTATTGAGCTTTGAGTACCTGGTTGAGTTAGGAATTATCTCCCCCAAAAAAGAACAGGGAAACAAAGGGCTGGCTTATCGTAAGGGAAACTATGAGGAGATGAGTAAATTCATAAGGGATATGCCATGGGACACAGAACTCAGAACTAAGTCCGTACAAGACATGATGGACTATGTCACCCAAAAGTGTCAAGAGGCGGTTAACAGATTTATCCCAGCCCGACAGGAAAAAAACGAGAAGCAAAAGAAGAATCCATGGTTTAATAAGGAATGTATGAAAACAAAGGAGCTGAACAAAAGGGAATGGAGGAACTTCTGTAATAACAGAACACCAGAAAGTAGAGAGAGATACTCGAGAACCAGGACCGAGTATGTTAGTGTGGGAAGAGAAGCTAAGAAAAAGTATGAAAATTATATTGCTAATAAAGTCAAGACCGAACCAAAGCTACTACACAGTCACATCAAGAGGGAAAACAACAGTGAAGGAACAGGTGATGAAACTTAGAACTGGTGAGGACAGGTACATAGAGAATGACAAAGAGGCATGTGAAGAACTCAACAAGACATTCCAGGAGGTCTTCACAATAGAACAAGACTGGTCACTGTGCTAGGAGAGGTGGCAGTAAACCATGCGGCCTTTGAAGGGTTCGAAATTACAAGAGATGAGGTCAAGAGGCACCTGTTGGATCTGGACGTGAGAAAGGCTGTTGGCCCAGACGGAATCTCACCATGGGTATTGAAAGAGTGTGCAGGAGTGCTTTGCTTGCCACTCTCCATAGTGTATAGTAGGTCACTGGAAACGAGAGACTTACCATAAATATGGAAGACGGCTAATGTAGTCCCAATATACAAAAAGGGTGACAGACAAGAGTCACTGAACTACAAGCCAGTGTCTTTAACTTGTATACCATGCAAGGTGATGGAGGAGATCGTGAGAAAAAACCTAATAACACATATAGAGAGAAGGGACTTGGTGACATCCCATCAACATGGGTTCAGGGAGGATAAATCTTGCCCTACTGACTTAATAGAATTCTACGATCAGGTGACAAAGATTAGGCAAGAAAGAGATGCACGGGCATACTGCATTTTTTTTTAACTGACAGAAAGCCTTTGACACAGTACACTATAAAACGCTGATGAATGAGCTGGAGAAACGAGCAAGAGTAACTGGTAGGGCGCTCTTGTGGATAAGGGAGTACTTGAGCAGTAGGAAGCAGAGAGTTACAGTAAGGGGTGAGACCTCAGATTGGCGTGAAGTCACCAGTGGAGTCCCACAGGGCTCTGTACTCGGACATATCTTGTTTCTGATATATGTAAATGATCTCCCAGAGGTTATAGACTCATTCCTCTCAATGTTGGCTAACGACGCCAAAATTATGAGAAGGATTAAGACAGGGAAGGACAGCCTGAAGCTTCAAGAAGACCTGGACAAGCTTCAGGAATGGTCGAACAAGTGGTTGTTGGAGTTTAACCCAAGCAAAGGCAATGTAATGAAGATAAGTGTAGGGAGCAGGAGGCCAGATACAAGGTATCATTTAGAAGATGAAATACTTCAAGAGTCAGAGAGAGAAAAAGACCTGGGGGTTGATATCACGCCAGACCTGTCCCCTGAAGCTCATATCAAGAGGATAACATCAGCGGCATATGCCAGGTTGGCTAACATAAGAAGGACCTATATAGGTAAGTACAATTAGGTAAGTACACACACACACACGCACACACACACACACACACACACACAAGTCACGAAGGGACTTCGTGACAAATCGCCAACATGGATTCAAGGAGGGTAAATCTTGCCTTACAGGCTTGATAGAATTCTACGATCAGGTGACACAGATTAAGCAAGAAAGAGAGGGCTGGGCGGACTGCATTTTCTTGGATTGTCGGAAAGCCTTTGACACAGTACCGCATAAGAGGCTGGTACATAAGCTGGAGAGACAGGCAGGTGTAGCTGGTAAGGTGCTCCAGTGGATAAGGGAGTATCTAAGCAATAGGAAGCAGAGAGTTACGGTGAGGGGTGAGACCTCCGATTGGCGTGAAGTCACCAGTGGAGTCCCACAGGGCTCTGTACTCGGTCCTATCTTGTTTCTGATATATGTAAATGATCTCCCGGAGGGTATCGATTCATTTCTCTCAATGTTTGCGGACGATGCTAAAATTATGAGAAGGATTAAAACAGAAGAGGACTGTTTGAGGCTTCAAGAAGACCTAGACAAGCTGAAGGAATGGTCGAACAAATGGTTGTTAGAGTTTAACCCAACCAAATGTAATGTAATGAAGATAGGTGTAGGGAGCAGGAGGCCAGATACAAGGTATCATCTGGGAGAGGAAATTCTTCAGGAGTCAGAGAAGGAAAAAGACTTGGGGGTTGATATCACGCCAGACCTGTCTCCTGCAGCACATATCAAGCGGATAACATCAGCGGCATATGCCAGGCTGGCCAAGGGAATCAACAGGGTTGATAAAGATAGGCTATTTAACACAAGAGGCACACGCACTAGGGGACACAGGTGGAAACTGAGTGCCCAAATGAGCCACAGAGATATTAGAAAGAACTTTTTTAGTGTCAGAGTGGTTGACAAATGGAATGCATTAGGGGGTGATGTGGTGGAGGCTCACTCCATACACAGTTTCAAGTGTAGATATGACAGAGCCCGATAGGCTCAGGAATCTGTACACCTGTTGATTGACGGTTGAGAGGCGGGACCAAAGAGCCAGAGCTCAACCCCCGCAAACACAACTAGGTGAGTACAACTAGGTGAGTACACACACACACACACACACACACACACACACACACACACACACACACACACACACACACACACACACACACACACACACACACACACACACACACTCACACAGGGGCCTTTAGGGGGCCTCGTAGCCTGGTGGATAGCGCGCAGGATTCGTAATTCTGTGGCGCGGGTTCAATTCCCCCCGCACGAGGCAGAAACAAATGGGCAAAGTTTCTTTCACCCTGAATGCCCCTGTTACCTAGCAGTAAATAGGTACCTGGGAGTTAGTCAGCTGTCACGGGCTGCTTCCTGGGGTGTGTGTGTGTGGTGTGGGAAGAAGAAGAAGAAGAAAAAAAAAAAAAAAAAAAAAAGTAGTTAGTAAACAGTTGATTGACAGTTGAGAGGCGGGCCGAAAGAGCAAAGCTCAACCCCCGTAAAAACACAACTAGTAAACACACACACACACACACACACACACACACACACACACACATACACACAGGAAGCAGCCCGTAACAGCTGCCAGTAACTCCCAGGTACCTATTTACTGCTAGGTAACAGGGGCAATAGGGTGAAAGAAAGAAAGGACATTTGTCTCTGCTGGCGCCGGGAATCGAACCCGGGCCACACGATTACGAGTCCCACGCGGTGTCCATTCAGCTACCAGACCCCGTGGACTCCATTTCATGATGGTGTCCGAATGCATGATAGAGCTAATGAGTTAGCTAATGCCTTTAAAGGAGAAATTTAGTATAACCTTGGATTGTCAATAAGCAGTCTGAGAGCAATAGTGTACCAAGAACTTCAACAAAATCTTGTAGCTCTGATGCAAAGTGAAATCGGCACCTGTAATTCCTTCTATCATCATACTATCATGCAAGAGGAGCCACACATCTATGGATCATCCAGTAAAATCAGCAGACTTCTAGATGTTTCTACTGCTCGGCTTAGACTCGGTTATAAGTATCTCTGGGAAATTCTCATTATTTGCTGATGTAGACCTGACCAAATGTAAACTGTGTCATTGAAATAATTCTCACACCCTCCGTCACTATGTGATGGGGTGCGAAAAGATACGTGAATTCAGAGACAATTCTATGACAAATGTTCCAGACATGTGTAAATATTTAATTCAAAATGATATGCTACCAGAAATTTTATATATCCCCCAAATATCCCCAGTATGCTAACTGTAGGTAGTAACTAAGTGATTGTAACCTATCCGTCTCTGCCCACTGGATGGGGGGCGGTGTGCAGGACAAACATATCAAGTGTGACACTAGCTCTCCACATATGTCAGTTGCTTAATTTAGAAACTGTATTAGTGGTCGATCTCGACTCCAATGATGATATGACGATGTGTATTGAATTTTGAAACTAGCTCATCAAGATTGTAACTTGCTTAGCTAAATGAATTGTGGGGTTCAGTCCCTGAGCCTATTATGTGACTCTGTAACCCTTTCCACTACGGCCCACATGATGGGTATGGGGTGTATAATAAATTAACTAAACTAAAAAACTAACTAAGCCAAATAGGTACTATGTTATAGCGAGAGCGGGTTGTACAGTGTATAGTGATTTTGTCATGGGTCCTGTAAACTGTTTATAGTGCTTGTGTCAGGGGCTCCTGAAAACTCTGTGTGATGCTTGCGTCAGGTCTCCTGTAAACTGGGTATAGGAATTTTGTCTGAGCTTCTGTGAACTGTTTGTAGTTACTGTGTCAGGACTCCTGTAAACTCAGTATGGTGCTTGTGTCAGGAGTCCTGTAAGCTCAGTGTATAATGCTTGTATCAGAGCTGTAAACTGTGTATAGTGATTGTGTCGGGGGGTCCTTTAAACTGTTTATGGCGATTGAATCATGGTTCCTGTAAACTGAATATGGCTTTTAGTAATAGGGCTCCTGCAAACAATCTTGGGTGCGTGAATCAAGGCTCCTGTGAACTGTAAATGGTGCTTGTTGCAGGGTTCGTGTAAACAATGAACGGTACTTGTGTCTGGGCTCCTGTAACCTCGATATTACTGGCGTCAGGGTTCTTGTATATTTCTGGCTATTACTTGAGTCAGGGCTCCTGTATATTCTGGACATTACTTGTGTCAGGGGCTCCTGTAAATTGCGTATAATAACTGTATCAAGGCTTATCTAAACCGCTCCGCAGAATTACCCAAAGCCTCCTATCATTACGTAAGTAATGAAGAAATATGATAAATATCTTCAATGTACATTATTATTTCTTCATTATTTTGCCAACTTTAATTATTGATTGTGTGGCATGTAGGACATGAAAAAATATATTTTAACTCTGAAATAATCTCATTTCATTACTAATTAAAGCGAAAATATGTGGCAGGTGACGCCGTAGGAAGTCGACTGTCCAAACCAAAATATTGTGGAGCGACTTATGCAAGATATAGTGTTACCTGGAGACGAATTGCTGGCATATCAGCCTCCTGTACACAGTTATCCAGTCGTCACACTTCTCTTATATAATCGCAAATTTAATTTGTAATATTAATTTATAGAATGCATGAATGCATATTTACAATAATATTGAGCATAAATTACCACAAAACATTTTGAATTTATGAAGAAAATATATTTGGAAGTTAAATTAACTCCATAAAAGAATTGTATGCGTTTGCTCCTTAAACTACTATGTACTTGAAAACGTCATGTACGTTTTCTGATATATTGCTTAATTAAAAGAGATTCACATATTAGACTTATATTTTTATATGTTAGCAGAAATACAGGGATAAAACCTTTTTTGCAAATCTATCAAAGGGATAATATCTTATGAGAGAAGAATGATATTCATATTTTAAAGAAGGTTTCTTTGCCAACGCTCTCCATATCGATGAGAACTACGACTTTTTGAAGATCAACGTTAATTTTATCTAGATATTGTAATAAACGCAAGTAATCTGTCATCAGAAAGACAGAAATATATACTACATCTTAAATCCCTTGCCATATATATAACTGAAGTGAAAGCGAAGATTTGTGCATTTTTATGGTTACTCGATGGCTGGCTCCGGGAGTGTGAAGCTCTACACACTAGCAATCAATTGAGTAATTAACTTGCATATATGCCACTTAAGCTTAAAGATCTATCTATATGTCTGAAGAAAGTATATAGTTGAATATTTCTGATTTTAATATATGAATTAAACGTTAATATAAAGTCATAATAACATAACGATAGCGTGTATATAACATTATATTCACGTCATACTGATGACATATTTATGTTATAATAACGTAAATTGATAGTTTACATAAATTAATCATAAAAACCAAAATGTTGACTGATTTTTTTTTAAATAAAAAGCATGAAAACATTATAATTGCATATTCCCTATAATTTTTAACTTTTTACATAATTCTTAAAAAATTGCGTCTCAAGAAGGTATGTTTTTAGTTATCTCTAATGGTTTTAATAACATCACAGAGACGTATATAAATCAATAGTTATAGTGCTACCTCTCTGCCACCATTTAAAAACGCTCACAAACGTTTTGTGTTTGCTGGGTGTTAGGTAAGCAATGTTATGTGAGCACTATTAGGTAAGCACTTTTTATGAGCATTGTTAGACAAACACTGCTATAAAAGCTCTGTTAAGTGCTGCTATATAAGCATTGTTAGGTAAGCACTACTATATAAGCGCTATTAGGTAAGCACTGTTATATAAACCCTGTTCGGCAAGCACTGCTATATAGGCACAGTTAGGTAAGCACTGCTATCTAAGGACTGCTAGGTAACCACTGCTATAGAAATAATGTTGGGTGAGCACTGTTATATAAGCCCTATTAAGTAAGCACTGCTATATAAGCACGCTTACATAATCATTGTTATTTAAACAATGCTGGGTAAGCACCGTAATATAAGCACTGTTAGGTGTGCGCTACTGTATAAACAATGTTAGGTAAGCACTGCTATATGCACTAATAGGTAAGCCCTACTGTATGAACATTGTTAGGTAATCACTGCTATATAAGCACTGTTAGGTAAGCATTGTTATATAAACACTGTTAGGTAAGCACTGCTATATAACAAATGTTAGGTAAGCACTGTTAGGTAAGCATTGTTACATAAACACTGTTAGGTAAGCACTGCTATATAATCACTGTTCGGCTAACACTGCTATATTAGCACTGTTCGGCTAACACTGCTATATTAGCACTGTTCGGCTAACACTGCTATATTAGCACTGTTCGGATAACACTACTATATTAGCACTGTTCGGCTAACACAGCTATATTAGCACTGTTCGGCTAACACTGAAATATTAGCACTGTTCAGCTAACACTGCTATAAGCACTGTCATACAAACACTGCTATCTAAGCACTATTAGGGTAACACTGCTATATAAGCACTGTTAGGCTAACACTATATAGCAATGCTATATACGCACTGTTATAAGCACTGTAATACAAACACTGCTATATAACCACTGTCATACAAGCACTGATATAATACTGTAAGGATAATACTGCTATATAAACAAAGTTGGGTAAGCAGTGTGAGGTAATCAGTGTTGTGGAAGCGGAACACGTTTAGGAGAGACTCAGCAGTGTTCCAGGAACCCAGAGGTTGCCAGGTCGACCAATGTGTTAAGAAAACGAGTCATATTATGCGTCGTCCTGGACTGGTTAGCTGCGGCTCCGGCTAGACAACACAGCTCCAGTTTTTACACAGCGCCGACCCAGTGAACTGTGAGAGGTGCCAGCGCTCTCCTTGGGGAACATCTCTCAATACATCCTTTAGCGCCCGGGGAACCCCACACCAGCCACACGTGTCCCGCCAGCAACACCTACTGAACCACTCACCTGCCACAGGTCTTGGTCAGTATCACCTCCTCTCAAGCAGTCGTCAACACCTTCACCTCTCCTGCAGAAGCCACGATGAAGTTCTTGCTGCTCTCAGCTCTGTTGTTGACGGTGAATCGAGCTTTTTAATACCTTGGTTCCAGAGGAATAAGATGAGTATTCAATCACAATCTTATTTAATATTGTTTGTATACTCATGCGTCCAATAGGTCATTTATTATGCTTCCCATACCCATCCTGTGAGTGGTTTTGAACTTTATACTCATCCTTTTAGTTATAAGAGACCCAAAACCCATTTTTCAGTAATAGTTGATCTATATCCTACTTGTCAATAGTAGTGGACTCAATAGGCACCCTGTGGTGGCATTGCATTTCATCATCATCCTGTTAGTGATCCTGCGAGCGGTAGTGAACCCCATACCCATTCTGTGAGTGGCAGTGGACTCCATACCACATCCTTTAGAGCGTTCCATACCCATTTTTTTTTAAGTGGTTATAGTTCCCCCTATCCTTCAAGTGGTTATATACCCCATATACCTCCTGTGAGTGGCAATGGACCCCATATACCTCCTGTGAGTGGTAATGGACCCTCATATACCTTCCTGTGAGTGGTAATGGACCCCCATATACTGCCTGTGAGGGGTAATGGACCCCCATATACCTCCTGTGAGAGGTAATGGACCCACATATACATCCTCTCAGTGGTAATGGACCCCCATATGTCTCCTGTCAGTGGTAATGGACTCCAATATACCTCCTGTCAGTGGTAATGGACCCCTATATACCTCCTGTGAGTGGTAATGAACCGCATACCCATCCTGGATGGTAGTACAGCCCATATTCTTTCTGTAAGTACAGAAAGAAAGAGTTGAATGGTACAACAGTCAACTGTGTGGTGTGGTGGTTTAATAGTACAGCAGCCAACATTGTGAACTGGTGGTTCAGTTGTTCAGCAGTTAACCATTGTGGTGTGATGATTCAGTTGTACAGAACATAACTTTGTGGTGAGGGAGTTCAGTGGTACAGCACTATAAAACTGAGAAAGCAAAAGAATTTGCAAGACATTGAGCCAGAGATTTTGCAAGAGATTGGCCAAGTGATTATTCAAAAGAGCAAGAGAAGAGGAGAGACGAGCAAGAAATTATAGTTCAAGAGATTGATTACCCGATTGAACAAGAAAATGGACAGGAGATTACACAAAAGAGCAAGAAATTGGTTGAGCGATAAATAAATTGATTAGCAAGAGATTGAGCAAGACACTGAGTATAAAAATTTGCAAGAGACTGAGCAAACAGACTGAGCAATAGAATGAGTAAAAGATTGGAATAGAATTAGCAATAAGTTGAGCCTGAGATTAGTCAAGAGATTATTCAAGAGATTTGGTTTGAGAACGGACAAGAGAGTGAAGGAAAAGATTGTGTAAAAGACCAAGCAAAAGGTTATACAAAAGATTGTGCAAAAGATTGGGCAAGTGATTGGTCAAGAGATTCAGCAAGAGACTAGGCCAGTGATTGGACAAGACATTGGATGAGAGACTGGACTAGAGGTTGAGCAAGACATTGGAGGAGAGACTGAGCTAGAAGTTGGGCAAGACATTGGGCAAGAGACTGGACTAGAGGTTGGGCAAGACATTGGGCAACAGACTGGACTAGAGGTTGGGCAAGACATTGGGCAACAGACTGGACTAGAGGTTGGGCAAGACATTGGGCAACAGACTGGACTAGAGGTTGGGCAAGACATTGGGCAACAGACTGGACTAGAGGTTGGGCAAGAAATGGGTAAGAGATTGGGCAAGACATTGGGCGAGAGATTGGACTAGACGTTGGGCAAGAAATTGGGCGAGAGACTGGACTAGAGGTTGGGCAAGACATTGGGCGAGAGACTGGACTAGACGTTGGGCAAGACATTGGGCGAGAGACTGGACTAGACGTTGGGCAAGACATTGGGCGAGAGACTGGACTAGAGGTTGGGCAAGACATTGGGCGAGAGACTGGACTAGAGGTTGGGCAAGACATTGGGCGAGAGACTGGACTAGACGTTGGGCAAGACATTGGGCGAGAGACTGGACTAGAGGTTGGGCAAGACATTGGGCGAGAGACTGGACTAGAGGTTGGGCAAGACATTGGGTGAGAGACTGGACTAGAGGTTGGGCAAGACATTGGGCGAGAGACTGGACTAGAGGTTGGGCAAGACATTGGGTGAGAGACTGGACTAGAAGTTGGGCAAGACATTGGGCGAGTGACTGGACTAGAGGTTGGGCAAGACATTGAGCAACAGACTGGGTAAGTATGACCAGATGAACTTTGCAAACCTTTACAAATATTAAAATTATCAAATCATCTGAAATTTCTTTCAGTTAGCTTAGACATATTAATTATTATTAAATTGTTTTGTTGTTTCATCAGATTGTTGTGGTGGGAACAACTTCTCAGCGCACACTCTATCCTGGGTAAGTACACTGTTTGTACGTTGTCCTTGTTAGTGATCGATGAGTGTCTAGTTGGTACGTTGTCCTTGGTAGTGATCATTGAGTGTCTGGTTGGTACGTTGTCCTTGTTAGTGTTCCTTCAGTGTCTGGTTGGTACGTTGTCCTTGTTAGTGATCGATGAGTGTCTTGTTGGTACGTTGTCCTTGTTAGTGATCATTGAGTGTCTGGTTGGTACGTTGTCTTTATAAGTGATCCTTGAGTGTCTGGTTGGAATGTAGTCCTTGTTAGTGTTTCTCAAGATTCTGTTGGTTACCAACCAGACACTCAAGGATCACTAACAAAAACAAGCCAACCAGACACTCAAGGATCACTAACAAGGACAAAGTACCAACCAGACACTCAAGGATCACTTACAAGGACAATGTACCAACCAGACAGTCAAGGATCATTAACAAGGACAAAGTACCTTATTTGGACCTAAAAAAACTTAGAGGGGGAGGAGCTTGTTCCCACTGAGAGAAATTTAGAAAATATTAGGTTTAGTGTGTCTTGGGGCTCCACTGGGGTACAGATCTACTGACCTAAAGGGTAAGCCATTCAACATCTTTGACAGATTGCAGGATTAAGGTAAAGTGTGCTTGAGTGTTCATGTACATCACTGAATCAGATTATTCCCTCCTAGGGCATTTACAGCTAGGATATATCTCAATTTGTTTTAAATATATGTGTCTTAAAATAATAATGTGTGTTAATGTATTTGTGTTTAGTTATCTGTTCCCCTTTGATTATTGTTAAGTCATTTTCATATGTGGTTCTTATGTGCTGTACTCAAAAGTTTCCTCTCCCCCTGTGTTCTCTTCCAGTTCTTGAGACCAACGTGACATGCGAGGGCACTTAGTTCTTTTCTAAAAAATATGAGTTAAAGCCCTGTGATCGGTATAAATGACAAAGTGACGTTGAAAAAGATACGGTTCAAAGTATCTGACACTTTCTAATACAGCCAAAGCCTCCTTATCTGTTGCAGAATAGCGGGCCTCCGGCCCCTTAACTTCCCTGCTAAAATACGCTATTGGTTGAGGAAGATTGTCATTATCGCGTTGCATTAAACATCCACCAATTGCTATGCCACTGACATCAGTGTGCACTTCCTACTCCTTAATAAAATCAAGTACTACCAATACTGGGGTGGTAATGAGTTGACTTTTTAATTTTGCATCAGCGTTATCATGCTTTGGTTTCCAAATTAATTTAATGTTTTTCTTAGTCAGCTCAGTTAAGGGCGCTGATGTACTTGCAAAACCCTCAATGTGGCGACGGAAATATCCGGATGCTCCCAGAAACCTGTGAACATCCCTTGCTGTCTTTGTAGTTGGCATGTCAGCAATGCCGCGACAGGAGTCGGGTTCAAATCGAAAACCGCCAGTGCTCACCTGGAATCCCAGAAACTTGAATTTCTGACATGCCAGAGTGCATTTCCCCCCACATTAATTTTGAACCCCACCTTATCTAATAATATCAACGTCTGTCAAATCTCGTAAGTGGTCATCAAACGTCCTGGAGTAGATGACCACATCATCCAGGGACACTAATGAGTGCCTTCCCAGGACTGGACTGAGAATATAATTAATTACCCCTCTGAAATGACGAAGAGGGGTGTCTTTAACCCAAAAGGCATATGCATGAATTGATAAATATGAACACCATCAGAGAAAGTAGTCTTCTCTCGATCCTTCTCAGATACGGGAATGGCCCAATACGTTAATTTAGCATCCAGAGTGGTGAAATACTTTGCTGTCCTAAACTGATCTATTATTTCCTGAATCCGTGGTAAAGGGTACACATCACCTGTAGTAATTTCACTGACCTTCTGGTAGTCCACACAAAACCTGGAACTACCTGTCATGTTCACAGAAAATGGTACCATCCGTTTTCTATGTGCGGCGGCTGAGACGCCAGAGAGAGAAGGTAAACAATAGAGCGTACAGGACGCCCGCCAAGCTTGGTAGCTACTAGTCATGTAATCATATTAAGTATTAAAGTCAGTAACCAAGTCATGACTTTACATCAACCCTACAACCAAGACTTCCTCAGCTACACACAAACACCACATTGGCGACGAGGATGAACTGTGAACGCAGGTATTTGTTCAGTTTCAAACACAAGGGAGAAGCATGCTGCCTGGAGGAGGAAGAGAAGCTGTGAGCGCCATACCCGATGCTGTATGCTAACCGATGCTGTGTGCTAACCAATGCTGTGTGCTAAACGATGCTGTGTGCTAACCAATGCTGTGTGCTACCCAAGCTGTGTGCTACCCAAGCTGTGCTGAGGAAACTGTGAACTGAGGAATCTGCCGACGTTGTGTACGAAACGACGCTTTGATGTGTATAAAACCTGATGTTTTGGTTACGAAACGACGCTTCGTGCTACAAAATTCATCACACTGAACTGACTGCTGTACCAACTGCTGCTGTACCAACTGCTGCTGTACCAACTGCTGTACCAACTGCTGTGCCAACTGCTGTGCTGCTGCTGTGAGTAGGAACAACACATGTACACAAGGGCTAGGTAAGAAGTCAGTTGCTGCTATATTGTGCACTGTTGTGAACTTTTGCATTAAAATGCTTGTGTGCTTTGCAAAATTAAAGTAATTACAGTGAATTCTTGACTAACATATTCAGTGCAGTAAGTGTTTAATATTCTGAGGAACATTTAAGTGATAAGTTACATTTATTCAGTAAAAATGGCAAATATACCTCAGTTTCCTGCACTTGATCCTGACTGTGACCAGACAAACCTGTCACAGAGGTGGGTCAAATGGCTTAAAAGGTTTGAAAATTTGTTGATAGTTTCTGACATCAAAAGTGCTGAAAGAAAGCGTGCCTTTCTACTTCATTATGCAGGTGATAGAGTTTGTGACATCTTTGGCACACTGAAAGACACTGGTGGTGCCAAAGATTATGACACTGCCAAAGCCAAACTAACAGAGCATTTCAAACCAAGGCAAAATACTGCGATGGAAATTATGCATTTCAGGAGAGCAAAACAACTCTCTAATGAAACTGTGGATCAATACCACACACGTCTGCAGGGTTTAGCAGCCCATTGTGAGTTTGCTGATGTTGACAAAGAAATCAAACAGCAAATAATTGAAACATGCACATCTACACGTCTCCGTCGAAGAGCTCTAGAACTTGTTGATGATGAAAGTTCTCTTACCAAAATACTGGATATTGCTCGTCGAATGGAAGATGCTGCACGTGATGCTCGTGTCATGGAGTGCAGTGCCAACAACGGTTCTGCCACTGTTACTAACAGTGATGAGGTATGTAAGGTTCAGGGAGGACATCGTAATCAAAGAAGATATGCCAAACCTAACAGTAAATTTAGCCGAGAACCACGTCACAATTGGGGTCAAGGAACAAGGCTCAAGCAGTCACAACGACCCACATCAGAGGGTGTCAACAATAAATGTTACAATTGTGGAGGAGACTACCCACACCAAGATAATGTTTGTCCTGCTCAAGGTAAGAAGTGCTATGAGTGTGGAAAACTAGGTCATTTTGGTGCTATGTGTCGTTCCGCACTAAAGAAACCACAGTCAATGAATAAAAGCACTGTACGAGGATCAGGTCATAGGGGTCGAGGTGGTAAACACAATATTGCACCTCATATCCAGAATGTTAATAATGTACAAGACAACATTTCATTACAACCAGTCTCAGATGACAGTGAATGTGATTATACTTATGGAGTACAAGCAATCACAGAATGGAATGATCTTCCAAACAACCCAGAGACATGTGTATACATTGCTGGTATTTGTCTCAAGGTTCTCATTGACACTGGATCAAACATTGATACCATTGCTGAGTGCCACTATGAGAAATTTAAAAAGCAGTTCCCAAAGCTTGAGAACTATAATGGCAAAGCCACTGCCTATGCTTCAAAGGTAGCCTTGCCAGTGATTGGAACTTTCACTGCAGAGATTAAGTCAAAGAATGCAATGCTCATTACTACAGTCCATGTTGTTAGGAATGCAAAGGAGTCTTTACTCAGTTACAAGACTTCAACCAAATTGGGGCTACTTCAGCTTTCTAATGCTGTAGCAGTGGAATCTGCAAACAATGTTGATGGTATTGTTGCTGAATTTTCTGATCGATTTAAATCCATAGGTTGTTATACTGATAGCAAAGTACATCTGCATATCAACCCAGATGTAATTCCAGTTGCCCAACCACATCGCCGACAACCATTCCATACTCGCAAGAAAGTCGATGCCGAACTGGATAGGCTGATAGAACTAGATATCATTGAACCAGTAACAGGCCCAACACCATGGGTAAGCCCAATTGTCACTCCACCAAAGCCGAAGAATCCAGATGAGATACGCATTTGTGTGGACATGCGTGTTCCCAACAAGGCAATAATGCGTGAACGCCATCCTACACCGACTGTAGATGATATGATCTACCGCTTGAATGGTGCAACTGTATTCAGCAAGTTAGATTTAAACAAGGGCTATCATCAGCTTGAACTTGATGATGAGAGTCGCTTCATCACAACGTTTACGACACATCGAGGTCTGTATAGGTACAAGCGCCTGAGTTTTGGTATTAACAGTGCTGCCGAGGTATTCCAGCACATCATCAGCCAGGTATTGCAAGATATACCTAATGCTGACAACATGTCTGATGACATCATTGTTTATGGCCGTACCCAAGCTGAACACGACAAAGCTCTTCGTGCAACATTGCAACGCTTACGAGAAAAGAATTTGACGCTAAGCCGAGCAAAGTGTGAGTTCAATCAACATAAAATTGAATTCTTTGGACATGTACTTAGTGACAAAGGTCTGTCTCCAGATCCTAAGAAAGTTGCAGATATCAAGAATGCTGCACCTCCTTCAACGTCCACTGAAGTACATAGTTTTCTGGGAATGGCAAACTACTGTTCTCGCTTCATTCCAGATTTTGCTACCATTACGAAGCCTCTACGTGAGCTCCTGAAGAAAAATGCATCATGGTGCTGGAGCGATATCGAGCAAAATGCATTTGATGCTGTGAAAGATGCACTAGTAGAGAATGCGACTGCTGCGTATTTTGATCCATCAATGGACACTGAGTTAACAGTGGATGCTAGTCCTGTTGGTTTAGGTGCTGTTTTAGCCCAACACAAACCTGGTCAACCAGATTCCCGAGTAGTAATTGCCTACGCCAGCCGTTCTCTCACAGATGTTGAGCAACGATACAGTCAGACAGAGAAGGAAGCTCTTGCTCTTGTATGGGGCTGTGAACACTTCAATGTGTATCTGCTTGGTGCGCCCTTCACCACGATAGTCACTGACCACAAACCGTTGGAGACCATCTTCAATAATCCAAAGTCCAAACCACCAGCTCGCATTGAGAGATGGGCTCTTCGTCTGCAACCATACAACTTTACGGTGAAATACAAGCCGGGTGCAGGCAATCCCGCTGATTACATCAGTCGACATCCTGCCAACAGTTTCACCATCACCAAGCATCAGCAAGTTGCCGAGGAATATGTACACTCTGTAACCTGTGATGCAGTCCCTAAGGCTCTTACTCTTGATGAAATCCGTACTGCAACCCTAGAGGACCCAACTCTGCAAGCAACAGTGGATGCATTGTCAAAGAAAAAGTTTCCACGCATCCCACCCTCAGGAGTTGACCAAGATGCATTCAAAGCACTTGAACGCATCCAGACAGAATTAAGTGTTACGCAACAACACGACACTGTGCTGCGAGGTACTCGTATCGTTATTCCAGCTGTTCTCCAGCAACGTGCTCTGAAGCTTGCACATCAAGGACACCAAGGTCTTGTTAGGACCAAACAGCTGCTACGAGAAAAGGTGTGGTTTCCTGGCATTGATCGTCAAGCAAAGGATATGCATGATGCCTGTGTCCCTTGCCAAGCTGCAGTGGATACTTCAAGACCAACACCTCTACAACCTTCACCACTACCTGCTGCACCATGGACGGAAGTATCGATGGACTTCTGCGGACCACTACCAACTGGAGAGTACTTGATGGTAGTCATTGATGATCACTCACGTTATCCAGAAGTAGAAATCATCAATTCCACATCTGCAAAGGCCGTCATCCCGAAACTTGACAAGATCTTTTCAAACTTTGGCATTCCTGAAGTTGTCAAGACAGACAATGGACCGCCATTCAATGGACAAGACTTCGTCAACTTTTCTGAGCATATTGGATTCAAACACCGCCGTGTGATGCCACTACATCCTCAAGCAAATGGAGAAGTTGAGAGATTCATGCAACCTCTCATGAAAGCGGTACGCTGTGCTCATGCCGAAGGACGATCCTGGAAACAAGCTATGTATGCTTTTCTCAGGAACTACCGTGCAACATCACATGGAACACTGGGCAAGTCGCCTGGCGAACTTTTATTTGGACGTCCTATGAGAATCGCACTACCCGTCATGCCAGCCGAGGTAACGGATAAACGTCTTGCTCAGAAGGATGCACTAGCCAAGGGCAAAATGAAAATTGCTCATGATCAACGTGCAAAGGAACAATTCATAAAGGTTGGAGATACTGTTCTCGTTAAAAAGAAAAAAGAGGGAAAGCTAGATATGCCGTATGATGCAAAACCATATAAAGTGATTAGTGTAAAAGGAACTATGGTAACAGCGAGTAATAGAGATCATAGTATAACACGTAATATGGCCTATTTCAAAGTGATTCCAACTAGTGTAGAAAATGATGAAGTGCAAAGTCGTGCAAAAGAAAAAGAGAAAAATAGTTATAACCCGACAAACAATTCATCAAGGGATGTTATTGCATTTAAGGACTCTCGTCCTAAACGTCATGTTAAACGCCCTCCACGATTTGATGATTAATTGTGTTCCTATGTAATGCAAAATATTTACTTGTCATGCTGAACTAAATTTAATATTGTTTGAATAATGCAGATATCTCATTCAATATTTTGTAACTTTGTATTACAGTTTCTTTCATGTTTAACATTGCATATGTATTTTTAACATTGAAATCCTTTGTGGAAAAGATTAAGTTGTTTAAATTCTTTGTGTGCTTAATTAATGTTAAATGTATGCAGTATCTCTTGATATGGTAATAACTTACTTTGTGTCAATAACTTTGCTTTGTGCTACAAGCATGGTAGACATCCTGTATTCATTCTTTTTAAAGAAAAGGAGGGATGTCATGTTCACAGAAAAAGGTACCATCCGTTTTCTATGTGCGGCGGCTGAGACGCCAGAGAGAGAAGGTAAACAATAGAGCGTACAGGACGCCCGCCAAGCTTGGTAGCTACTAGTCATGTAATCATATTAAGTATTAAAGTCAGTAACCAAGTCATGACTTTACATCAACCCTACAACCAAGACTTCCTCAGCTACACACAAACACCACACTACCATCTGGTTTACGTACCAACAATACTGGCGACAACTATGGTGATGTTATAGGCTCTATCAAATTCTGTCTCAGCATTTTTTGCCACTCATCCCTAATTACATCCTTTGCCCTTTCCGGAAGCCTCCATTGCCGAGTGTAAATAGGAGGATGATCACCTGTTGGTATAACATGTTCAATTCTATCCAGAAGACCGATCTGGTCATCTTCCGTTGCAAATAGTCTACGGAATTTACGTAATATCCCTCTCAAAAGTTTTCTATCTGACTGTTGCACATGTTGTAAGTCCAGTGCTGAGATTAACTTAACTACTTCTTGAGTATTACTATTTTTCTCTGTCTCGGTCTTGTACTTCCTCTGTTTAATGCCATCTGTAACATTCAGTGCACTACATTGTGCTGTGGTGGCTGGCATCTCCTCCTGGCTTTGATACTTAAAAATTCCCGTATTTTCAACAATCATAGCCTGAGACAACCTATCACCTGTCCTGAAACGATAGGTTTTATGCGAGAGATTGACAACTGGAATAAGGGCACCTTTATCAAGCACTGTGATTAAACGATGAGGGATTAATAACTTGTCACATCTCCCAGCCACCTGGAGGGTGGTACCTGGCGCAATATGACGTCCCACTGATATTTTAATAATCTTAGCCGAACGTGGTGAGTAACATTGTTTCATCAAGGCATGTAACCCACATGACTTCTTATCTGTGTCTGGAAGAGACTTAAACAGCAACCGAGTGTAGTGGATGTTGTACTTTTGTTTCTTACTAATGGAAGCAACCACTGGCGGATGGTCTACCATTCTAATGGGATAAACTACCTGACCCAACCTCAATGTGTACTTCCTTGCTCCCTCGTGAGCAGAGAAAAGTTAACCCTTCCCAAAAAGTCCATTCTCCCCCAAAAATGGCCAGGGAATGCAAGATTCTCGACAATCGTGCAATAGTGCAGGTAAGATTCTCCCTTACTCACTTCAAAATTGAGTGTAATCTAGCCCAAGATATTAATATGTTGACCATTAACTGCTGTTAAATGCTTCCCACAACGCTTAAGGCGTGTATCTTTTAATGTGCTGAAGGCTGACTTTTTAATGAGAGTTGCTTGACTTCCGGTGTCCACAAAAACTGTCAATCTGACACCTTCCACCTTCATCTCAAATGTAGGTCTACCAGCCAGAGTACTGACCTGTCCTGGGTCACCGTTGATCCGTGCAATTGTGCACACACTTACCTGTAATGGCCTCGGCCATGACAACTCCAACAAATTTAATCAAAAATTTTAAGTCTCCCAGAAGCCCGCTGGCTAGTTTCCTCAGCAACTTCTGGAGAGGCAATACTAGGAGTGGGGGGGGGACAGAGGGGAGGTGAGGAGCAAGGTGAAGGGTTAATGGTGGAAGTGGGGTGGATAGAAGTCGGAGCGGTTGGTTGGATGGGTTGGGGGAGTAAAGGGGAAGATGAGGGGAAAGCCGGGGGAGGGTTGTAACCAGGAGGGTTGTGAGGTTGGAGATTGTAGGGAGGGGGTTGCAAAGTTGCGGGTAATAGAAAGGGGGGTTGTAAGGTTGTGGATTGTAGGGAGGGAGGTTGTAAGGTTGAGGATTGTAGGGAAGGGGGTTGTAGACATGGGGGGGGGGGGGGGGTTGTAAGGTTGGGGGTTATAAGCAGGCAGGGGTGTTTGGATGAGGCGGGGGTTTTGAGGAGGGAGGGAGGGAGGGGTGCTTGGGGTAGGGAGGGAGGGGTGCTTGGGTGTGTGCTTTGTCCATACATGAAGGAGAAACATTTTCACTCCAAAACTTAACTTCAAGACCCGTCGTCGGACCAGGGTGAAATTTTAATGCCCTATTCGTATTCATATATTGTTACGGACTCGTCACCACCGTTTGAGTGTGGCCTGGTAATTAAAAGCGCCATCTATGAGTCTGCACAACCCCCCCCCCCCCTCCACCCCTGGAAATGCTACGTAGACTACGCCATCTATTGGTGGTGGTGTGATAGTGACAAATAACTCAAGTTTCATGCCTTGCTTAACGAGAGAGGTCGAAGTAGATGACCTCTGGTGAGGTGGCGGATCAAGATCAACACCACCTAGGTTGTGCTACGTGCATAATGTTAACTCCCCAATGAGTAAGTGTTACTTCCTGGTTTCGCCAGTACCGTCCAATTAATGGATGACGTGTTTGTGTCCACACAGGTGATGTGGGGCAGCAGTGATACTGAAGATGGCAGTTTACCTAGGGCAAGCCACGAACTCTCTGCTTGGTCCTGGAAGACGACCACGTAAGTCGCTACCGATCTAAGCAATGTATTGGCTGCTGGATTTACGCAGTATTGATAGAGGTCGGCATACCCAGGAATTGGCTTGAGAGAATACCGGACGACAGTGAGGTGCCTGTAAGGAAGTGCTGCTACCCTGTAGTTAAGAGACTTCTGCAAGGGGTTAGCTACCCCTATATCTGGTAATTGATGACCCCAATCAGCGTGTGGCTGAAGTCCTCTGCCAGCAAGTAGCTGGAGAGCGGTAGTGGGGTAGGCACCTCATGACACTATGTCTGTAGATTGACCCACTTACAAGGTGAACTCGCCAGGGTTTCTCGGTACATGTGGGCGAGGTACTGAGTGTTGGAAACTCTGGGACTGACGAATACTGCATTGTGTGCTTTTGGGTGTCCTGTGTGAAAGTGACACTTGTAAATTAGTATAGTAATATTCCATTTTTCATTTTTATCTATCTATTTATAGTGTTGGTAAATATATTGGTGAAGGGAACAGTGTTTTGTTCATCCCTCCCGTATTTATCCATTGCATTATGTAGGCAATTATTTGAAAGCCACTACCGACTCGGGGTTGGATACTAGAAACAAGGTTTATCCATCAAGAACCCGGTTATTGGTCATTTCGTGACCGTAACATATATGAACTACAGTGAAACCTCAAAACGTTTTCTGAGCTCAGTCCTCCATGTATCCAGACCGGAAGTCCCATTTATTGCCACCTTTCTTAATAGATTTCTCGAACCCCAGTGAGAGCCATAAATCACCTCGCCTGTTGACAAAGCGGTGACAGATGTCGGCAGCAGAATCTCGCTGACTATGCTCCACCAATGAATGAAATTCTCCCGTCTTATTATCTTCTCTAATTCGTAAATTAATACGCGGACAGATGGAAATACGTAACCGAAATTGACTACCATTTATCACTGTGAAACAAAAACACTGTAAACACCATTTGAATAAAAATATACGCACAAATATAAAAATAAAAGCATATGTTAAATTATTAGATGCTCGAAATTACTAGATTGAACTTGATAAAATGTAATTATATTACTATATTTCTATAACATTCGATGTTGACTGGTACCACAGTTTGAAAAAATAGTAAGAATTTCTAGTCTCTAAATAAGTCCAATATAAATCTGTACTAGCCAGGCACTCACGGGGACAAAGTACCAACCAGACACTCGAGGAACACTAACAAGAACATACCAATCAAACATTCAAGGAACGCTAACAAGGATAACTTGCCAACCAAATATGCAAGGATCAATTACAAGGACAATATACTAAACAGACACTCAAGGATCACTAACAAGGACAACGTACAACCTTGCTCTGGGGTTTCCAACTTCCTATACGCCAGTTCCAGCCTCCCAGTCACACGTGAACAAAGAATCGAGATCTTCAGGTTTGGGGATGACCCACCTGTCCGATAAGATCAGAGTCTGAGGCACGTTACATAAAGTCCTCCCCCTTGTACCCGGTAACTCGCCAATCGGTTATCCGGAAGGGGTGACTGGAGTACATTCACCCGGCCGACACCTCATGTCACTAACGAGGTTGTCCTGGTCCAGCATGCTGTTTTTATGGAGCAGAGTCCAGATTCAACCTCACATCACCGTGGGCAAGCTGTCTCAATGTCACCAACCAAGCCCACCAGCCGCGTGGTCAAGACTGCAGGAAAACAGGAAGTGGAAGACGACTGGTCTACAAAGAAGTACGCTAATTGCAACGACTTATCAGCTCTCTGCCCCTCGCGGTCACCTGTCCCTCGATAGAATTCTTGGTGACTCGGATACTTTTGATATCGTTCGCCTTATGCGTTTTTGTTCTCGTATTGGCATCCTTGGTGATATTTAGCGCCCTCTGATTATTTTGCGTATTTGATGGTGCTACATAGCCTTCCCGGTTTGGTGCCTTCTTTTGATAATTACTTACTTACTTATCAGCTCTCTCAAAACCTGCGGTTGCGTCGTCAATGGAAACCAAGATGCAACGCTGTGGTCCCGGGTATGAACAGCACTATCCCCTACAGCGTGCTGCTGAATCGCCTACCACTTCAATAGCTTATTTGCCAGCTTGTTAGTTTAATGTTAGACTTAAAAATATCAACCTCTTTAGGGTTATTAAGACTTCCATAATAGCTTGCTGATGAAGCAGTGAGTACTGTGCTGAGATTTAGGGTCTATCAACCTCCCGCGGGTTACTTGGCCCACCTCACTATTTTAATGACCATCCATCATGTTTCGTGTTGGGCTTATTCTTATCAATTTCTCCCCCTCCCCATCCGGCCCGTTGGCGCCGTGAGGAGGCTCAGTGGACGACTGCTGGAGTGTGATGCTCCGTAGGACAGTCCTCTGTCCTTTTGTGGCCTTGAACTCCTGCTGCTGTCTTCTCTAATTGTGCCGGATCGCTTTTCCTTTTCCTTATGTTTCGTTTTTCTCCCCCCTCTTCTACTATCTGCGGGCCACCGATCATGGCTTAAAGTTCTCTACTTCTAAGACTTGTGCCATGACTTTTACGCGGAAACGGGTCGTTCTTCGTCCATCTTTGTCACTTTATGGTCATCCCCTTGAATACAAAGATTCTGCGAAGCTTTTGGGGTTATTCCTTGACACTCGTTTGTCTTGGTCTCCCCATATCTCTTACCTCCGTGTTGAGTGCTCTAAGGCCCTTACCCTCTATCGGGTCTTGTCCCATACTTCTTGGGGGGCACATAGGCGCACTCTCCTTACTTTACATTCCTCTCTCGTCCTGTCTAAGCTCGATTATGGTTGCCCTGCTTACTCGTCTGCTTCTCCTTCTACTCTTCGCCGTCTTGATGCTTTGCACCATACTGGGTTGCGCCTCAGTTCTGGTGCCTTTCGTTCGACTCCCGTCCTTAGCTTGTATGTTGACACTGGCTTCCTGTCTCTCCAGGACCGCCGTGATCGCTACTGTCTTCGCTATCTTGCGCGGTCCTTGCAACATCCTTCCTCTCGCCTCTGTCGTGCTTTAACTTTTACCCCTCCTGCGGTTCCTGTTCCTCTTCACCACCTCCCTCTTTCTGTCCGGTTATCTCGCCTACAGGATTCTCTTTCCGTTCGTATTTCTGATGTTTCTCCTCGTGTTGTTCCTTCTTTGCCCCCATGGAGGGTCCCTCTTCCGCGGTTTTGTACATCCTTGACTCGTATCACTAAAGCTTTTACCCCTCCTACAGTTCTAAAACGCCTTTTCCTCGAGCACTTTTCTTCTCACTCCCGCTCCGTTTCTGTCTTCACCGATGGGTCTAAGTCAGCGGACGGTGTTGGCTACTGTTGTTTTTCCTGATCGCACTTATATGTGTCGCTTGCCTCCGGAGACTAGCATCTTTACAGCGGAACTTTATGCTATTCTCTATGCTCTTCGTCTCCTGCTTTCTCGTTGTCAGTCTTCCTTTGTGGTTGTTGTTGACTCTCGTAGTGCCCTCATGGCTCTCGGGTGCTTTAATCCAGTTCACCCGGTAGTTGTCGAGATCCAGCATTGGCTGTTTCTCGTTCACAGTAAATTTAAGTCGGTTGAGTTTTGTTGGGTTCCCAGCCATATTGGCGTGTCTTTAAATAAGCGTGCGGATGCTGCCGCTAAGGAAGCTGTCCGCTCTTGTCCCATCTCTCGTAAAGGCATTCCGTATTCCGACTTTTACCCGGTTATCCATTCCTCAGTCCTTACCCGTTGGCAGGCTTCTTGGTTGTCTGTTACTGGTAACAAGCTACGTACTCTTAAATGTTGTTTCCTCGTGGCCGTCCTCCTTCCACCGTAACCGGCGGTGGGAAACAGCTCTGGCGAGGTTGCGTATTGGCCATACTCGCTTAACCCATGGTCACTTGATGGAGCGCCGCCCTGCTCCTTATTGTCCTAGTTGCATTGTCCCTCTTACGGTCGTGCATGTCCTTCTTGAATGTCCTGACTTCCAGGACGAGCGTGTGTCTTGCTTTCCGACCGCCCCTCGCGGTCACCTGTCCCTCGATAGAATTCTTGGTGACTCGGATACTTTTGATATCGTTCGCCTTATGCGTTTTTGTTCTCGTATTGGCATCCTTGGTGATATTTAGCGCCCTCTGATTATTTTGCGTATTTGATGGTGCTACATAGCCTTCCCGGTTTGGTGCCTTCTTTTGATAATTACTTACTTACTTACTTTTACCCCTCCTGCGGTTCCTGTTCCTCTTCACCACCTCCCTCTTTCTGTCCGGTTATCTCGCCTACAGGATTCTCTTTCCGTTCGTATTTCTGATGTTTCTCCTCGTGTTGTTCCTTCTTTGCCCCCGTGGAGAGTCCCTCTTCCGCGGTTTTGTACATCCTTGACCCGTATCACTAAAGCTTTTACCCCTCCTACGGTTCTAAAACGCCTTTTCCTCGAGCACTTTTCTTCTCACTCCCGCTCCGTTTCTGTCTTCACTGATGGGTCTAAGTCTGCGAATGGTGTTGGCTACTCTGTTGTTTTTCCTGATCGCACTTATATGTGTCGCTTACCTCCGGAGACTAGCATCTTTACAGCAGAGCTTTATGCTATTCTCTATGCTCTTCGTCTCCTGCTTTCTCGTTGTCAGTCTTCCTTTGTAGTTGTTGTTGACTCTCGTAGTGCCCTCATGGCTCTCGGGTCCTTTAATCCGGTTCATCCAGTAGTTGTCGAGATCCAGCATTGGCTGTTTCTTGTTAACAGTATATTTAAGTCAGTTGAGTTTTGTTGGGTTCCCAGCCATATTGGTGTGTCTTTAAATGAGCGTGCGGATGCTGCCGCCAAGGAAGCTGTCCGCTCTTGTCCCATCTCTCGTAAAGGTATTCCATATTCCGACTTTTACCCGGTTATCCATTCCTCCGTCCTTACCCGTTGGCAGGCTTCTTAGTCGTCTGTTACTGGTAACAAACTACGTACTCTGAAATGTTGTGTTTCCTCTTGGCCGTCCTCCTTCCACCGTAACCGGCGGTGGGAAACAGCTCTGGCGAGGTTGCGTATTGGCCATACTCGCTTAACCCATGGTCACCTGATGGAGCACCGCCTTGCTCCTTATTGTCCTAGTTGCATTGTCCCTCTTACGGTCGTGCATGTCCTTCTTGAATGTCCTGACTTCCAGGACGAGCGTGTCTTGCTTTCCGACCGCCCCTCGCGGTCACCTGTCCCTCGATAGAATTCTTGGTGACTCGGATACTTTTGATATCGTTCGCCTTATGCGTTTTAGTTCTCGTATTGGCATCCTTGTTGATATTTAGCGCCCTCTGATTATTTTGCGCATTTGATGGTGCTACATAGCCTTCCCGGTTTGGTGCCTTCTTTTGATAATTACTTACTTACTTCTACTATCTGCTTGTTTCCTGCCGACCTTTTGCTTGTTTTGGTTATTCCTTTGGACTTCTTCTATTTTGACGCCTGGGTGCTTGGGTAGGCATACTCTTGCACCCGTAGAACTGTAGTACCCAACGTCTCGAGCGAGGTGAACCTTTTATTGTCAATCCCCCTTTCGTCGCTAAACCCGATCTCGACGGACTGACAGTTCTTAAGGTGGCGTTTGTGGAGCGTATACGCATGACGCACCCCTAGGGGGGCCCCGGCATGATCGGCTATAGCTTCTTGTTGGGTGTCCTGCCTCTAATTGTGGCTCCATGGTGGGTATGGGGGCACATTCGTGGATGAATTTATCACTCTTCGTTTGTATGTCATTGAATGTTTCTGTTATACCCTCTAGGGTTCGTGAGGTGGGCGATCAAGCCCCAGAGTCGGCCTGTCTTGGAAGACCGGGCTCTGTAGCCTCTGCTGTGTTGGGCCCCAACCTAGCTCCTCATTTGCCTATCCTGACTTCTTCCCCCAGCTCCCCTCCCTCCTCTGTGGTTGGGTCGAGCCTCAAGCCCCCAGTGGTGACCACTTCGTCCCCTGGTGCGACTAAGTCTCTCGTTGTGACTACTGCGCCTTTTGTCCCCTCATTCTCTGGGGGTTCTCAACGCCGTCCATGCCACGGCCGCACTCGCTCGATTCCTTCCCGTACTGAAGTGTATCAGGCCTTGTTTGGTCTTGCTTCATGGGCCAAATACTTTGATCTCCTTCCTCTTGATTCTGCGACTCCTGATGATTTCTCCCTCCATCGGCATCTTGTAGATTCCGTGGATGCGTGTGTTACTTTCAACCCCACTCGTCTCGGTACACGTGTCGTTGCTGCTCCTTCTCAGGATGCGGCTTCCCGCTTGGCTGCCTTATCTTGCCTTGGCGAGATCCCTGTTCGGGTCTCCAAGAACGTTCAGATGAATTCCAGTGTTGGCACTATTCTCCTCCCACCCCATGTTGCAACCGGTGTTCGGAATCTGCAGGATTGCCACGATGATATTCGGCATATCCTTGGTGCCCAAGGCCATTCTGTCCTCCAGGTTGACTCGTTTACTCGTCCCCCTCGTGGTCGTCGACGTCAACCCCTTCGCGTTGTGAAGATCACCTTTGATGGTAGGACCCTTCCATCCTCTGTCATTCTTGCTGGTGCTAGGGGCTCTGTCCAGGAGTATATTCCTTCTCCTCGACTTTGTAATAAGTGCTGGAGGTTTGGGCATGGTGCCCTCCGCTGCTCTGGGACTGTCTCTCTCTGTCCTTTGTGTGGGAGTGAAGGTCACTCTAAGTCGGAGTGCACTTCTCCCCAAGCTCGCTGCCTCAACTGCGGTGAGGCCCATCCTACGTTCTCCCGTGCCTGTGTCCATTACAAGCTTGAGGCGGCCGTCCTTAACCTGAAGCACCGGGAGCGTTTGTCTTTTCCTGAGGCGAGGCGCCAGGTTCGCCGGCTCCCGCCTTATACTAACATCTCTTATGCTTGCGTGTTGCGCTCTTCCTCTCCTCGTCCTTCCCCCCTTCCTCAGACTCTCAACCGTTTCCGGGCCTTGGACCCTGATACGCCCACTGCCCCCTCCTCTGTTCCTTTGAGTTCTTTCCCGAGGGGTCCCCCTCCTGGTCCTCTGTCTGGGGTTCCCCTTCTTTCCACCCGGTCTGTCATGTCTCCTGTGTCTTCTTCCTCGTCCCCCTCCGATCCTCCTTCCCATCCTCTTCCTCCATCTCTCGGCTCTCCCCGCCGCCTGTCGGTGCAGGCGGATGTCCATCGCTCTCCTAACGGCCGTCGTGTGTGCTCTCGTTCGGCTTCTCCTGTTGAGACGCTGGAATCCGTTGCCCGGTACGTAGTTGCTGGGACACCTGTCTCTTTAAGTCAGAAGCGTAAGCCTGGCTCCTCTCCTTCCTCTTCCCCGGCGGGTAAGAAGGCTTCGCTTTCTTCCTTGGCTCCTACTTCTGGCTCTGTTGCTCCTTCCCCTCCCGTTTCAGTGGTTGCACCCCCTGTTCCTGCTATGGAGGTTTCTTTGGCCCCTGCTTCCCTATCGGTTGCTGCTCTTGCTGGGGTGCGCTCCCCTCTTTCTACTCCCCCTCTTCCTACTGCTGTCCTTGACCGCTCCTCTTCCTCCTCCTCCTCCGGACCCCGCCCGCCCACCTCTGATCTGTTCTCCCGTTTCCTTCCCTCCGTCTTTGCTCAGTTTACCCATGCCCCCTAACCCTGACTTTGCTGACCCTGATCCCGACCCTGATATTCTTTAACGTGCTCTGTCGCTCTTTCGCCTTTGTTTCTTCCTTGTTCTCTGTTTTTGTCCTTTCTCTTCCCGTCGTTGTCCATTCTTCAATGGAACGTTCGAGGTTATTACGCCAATTTCCTCGAACTCCAACTTCTGATTTCGCGGTTTTCGCCCCTTTGTGTCTGTCTCCAGGAGCCAATGCTTGGTGCTCGTCCTGGTCGTTTTCGTGGCTATTCCTTTCTCTCCCCCCCCCCAGCCATTGCTGGGGCTTCTAATTCTTCTGCTCTCTTGATTCGTGCGGATGTTCCCTTTGTTCCTTTACTTTTTCCTTCGCCTCTCCATTGTTCTGCTGCTCGTATCTTTGTGGGGAAATGGTACACAGTTTGTTCCATTTATCTCCCCCCGAGTGTCCCGCTCTCTCTTCCTGATTTGAAACACCTCCTAGACTCCTTGCCGGAGCCTGTGCTCCTGCTGGGTGACTTCAATTGTCGTCATTCTCTTTGGGGTGACGTTCTGACGAATACCCGGGGTCGCCTCCTTGAGCCGTTTCTCCTATCTTCTTCCCTGTCTCTTCTGAATTCTGGTGAGCCCACTCATTTGGACTCTCGGACTCGCACCCTTTCTTGTCTTGATCTTTCTCTCTGCTCTTCTTCTCTTTACTTAGATTTCACGTGGCAGGTTCTTGATGACCTCCATGGAAGTGATCATTTCCCCATCCTTGTTTCCTTTTTCTCTTTTCGCCCTTCCCTCTCTTTCCCTAGGTGGCAGTTTGCTAAGGCAGACTGGACCCTATTTACCCTCAGTGCTGCTCTCTCTGACCTCTCCCTTCTGCCTCTCTCTCGCGCTCTCCTCCTTTTTCATGACACTGTCTTCAACGCTGCCCTCCGCTCTATTCCTCGCTCTTCCTCTCGGGGTCCGCGGAAGTGCGTTCCCTGGTGGAATGCGGACTGTGCTCGGGCTGTCCGCTGTAAGCGTGCAGCCTGGAAGAGGCACCGCCGTAGGCAGACGACCGATTCTTTTCTTTTCTTTCGGAAAGTGAGTGCGGTGGCCCGTAGGGCCATCCGTACGGCTAAACGTGAATGTTGGGCATCTTATGTCTCAACACTTACGTCCGAAACCCCTCTGGCCCAGATCTGGAAGCGTATCCGCAAGATAGCGGGTAAGTTCGTTCCCGATGTTTCACCGGTCCTTCACCTCCATGATACTCTTGTGGCGGACCCGTTGCAGGTCGCTTCCGAACTGGGTTCCCACTTTTCTTCTGTTAGCTCTGGTCTTCATCTTCCCCAATCTTTCCTTCTTCGTAAACCTGTCCTTGAGTCTCGTCCTTTAGATTTCTGCACTCATCTTCAGCTTCCCTATAATGATCCCTTCTCTCTCTCTGAACTTCGTTCTGCTCTGGCCCTCTGCGGTTCTACGGCGGCGGGCTCCGATGGTATTCATTATGAGATGCTTCGCCATCTCCCTCCGAGCACGTCTCAGTATTTACTGAGTCTGTATAATCGGATCTGGGAGTCGTCGTCAGTCCCTGAGGACTGGCTCGATGCCGTTGTCCTCCCTGTTCGCAAACCGGGGTCTCTGGGTACTTCCCCTAAGGACTTTCGCCCTATTGCTCTCACAAGTTGTGTCTGCAAACTTTTTGAACGTATGGTTAACGTTCGTCTGATGTGGTTCCTGGAACACCATCACCTCCTCTCCCCTTCTCAATTTGGTTTCCGCAAGTGCCGCAGCACGACAGATGTCCTGGTGAACTTGGAGGTCTATATTCGTACTGCTTTTGCTGCGAAGACCTCCGTTGTTGCCGTCCTTTTTGACCTGGAAAAGGCTTACGACACCACTTGGCGTTATCATATCCTATCTCAACTTCATTCTTTTGGCCTTCGTGGTCATCTCCCTCTCTTTCTCCGCAGCTTCCTCTCTCGTCGTTCCTTTCGGGTGCGCCTTGGTACCGCTCTCTCTCCCTCTTTTCAGCAATACGAAGGTGTGCCCCAGGGTAGTGTTCTGAGCACTACTCTTTTTCTGGTTGCCCTCAATGGTCTTCTTTCCTCTCTTCCTTCTGGTGTCTTCTCCGCTCTCTATGTCGATGATCTTACCCTTTGTTGTCAGGGTGATGATTCGCCTCTCCTTCAACGCCGGCTTCAACTTGCAATTGATGCCGTGTCGTCTTGGGCCACTGATCATGGCTTCAAGTTCTCTACTTCTAAGACTTGTGCCATGACATTTACGCGGAAACGGGTTGTTCTTCGTCCCTCTTTGTCACTTTATGGTCATCCCCTTGAATACAAAGATTCCGCGAAGCTTTTGGGGTTATTCCTTGACATTCGTTTGTCTTGGTCTCCCCATATCTCTTACCTCCGTGTTGAGTGCTCTAAGGCCCTTACCCTCCTTCGGGTCTTGTCCCATACTTCTTGGGGGGCAGATAGGCGCACTCTCCTTGCTTTACATTCTTCTCTCGTCCTGTCTAAGCTCGATTATGGTTGCCCTGCTTACTCGTCTGCTTCTCCTTCTACTCTTCGCCGTCTTGATGCTTTGCACCATACTGGGTTGCGCCTCAGTTCTGGTGCCTTTCGTTCGACTCCCGTCCTTAGCTTGTATGTTGACACTGGCTTCCTGTCTCTCCAGGACCGCCGTGATCGCTACTGTCTTCGCTATCTTGCGCGGTCCTTGCAACATCCTTCCTCTCGCCTCTGTCGTGCTTTAACTTTTACCCCTCCTGCGGTTCCTGTTCCTCTTCACCACCTCCCTCTTTCTGTCCGGTTATCTCGCCTGCAGGATTCTCTTTCCGTTCGTATTTCTGATGTTTCTCCTCGTGTTGTTCCTTCTTTGCCCCCGTGGAGGGTCCCTCTTCCGCGGTTTTGTACTTCCTTGACCCGTATCACTAAAGCTTTTACCCCTCCTACGGTTCTAAAACGCCTTTTCCTCGAGCACTTTTCTTCTCACTCCCGCTCCGTTTCTGTCTTCACCGATGGGTCTTAGTCAGCGGACGGTGTTGGCTACTCTGTTGTTTTTCCTGATCGCACTTATATGTGTCGCTTGCCTCCGGAGACTAGCATCTTTACAGCGGAACTTTATGCTATTCTCTATGCTCTTCGTCTCCTACTTTCTCGTTGTCAGTCTTCCTTTGTAGTTGTTGTTGACTCTCGTAGTGCCCTCATGGCTCTCGGGTCCTTTAATCCAGTTCATCCAGTGGTTGTCGAGATCCAGCATTGGCTGTTTCTCGTTCATAGTAAATTTAAGTCGGTTGAGTTTTGTTGGGTTCCCAGCCATATTGGTGTGTCTTTAAATGAGCGTGCGGATGCTGCCGCCAAGGAAGCTGTCCGCTCTTGTCCCATCTCTCGTAAGGGCATTCCGTATTCCGACTTTTACCCGGTTATCCATTCCTCAGTCCTTACCCGTTGGCAGGCTTCTTGGTTGTCTGTTACTGGTAACAAGCTACGTACTCTTAAATGTTGTGTTTCCTCGTGGCAGTCCTCCTTCCACCGTAACCGGCGGTGGGAAACAGCTCTGGCGAGGTTGCGTATTGGCCATACTCGCTTAACCCATGGTCACTTGATGGAGCGCCGCCCTGCTCCTTATTGTCCTAGTTGCATTGTCACTCTTACGGTCGTGCATGTCCTTCTTGAATGTCCTGACTTCCAGGACGAGCGTATGTTTTGCTTTCCGACCGCCCCTCGCGGTCACCTGTCCCTCGATAGAATTCTTGGTGACTCGGATACTTTTGATATCGTTCGCCTTATGCGTTTTTGTTCTCGTATTGGCATCCTTGGTGATATTTAGCGCCCTCTGATTATTTTGCGTATTTGATGGTGCTACATAGCCTTCCCGGTTTGGTGCCTTCTTTTGATAATTACTTACTTACTTGGCTGCCTTATCCTGCCTTGGCAAGACCCCTGTTTGGGTCTCAAAGAACGCTCGGTGTAATGCCAGTGTTGGCACTATTCTTCTCCCGCCCCATGTTGAGACCGGTGTTCGGAATCTGCAGGACTGCCACCATGACATTCGGCATATCCTTGATGCTAAAGGCCATTCTGTCCTCCAGGTAGACTCGTTTAATCGTCCCCCTTGTGGTCGTCGCCGTCAACCCCATCGGGTTATGACGATCACCTTTGATGGTAGGACCCTTCCATCCTCTATCATTCTTGCTGGTGCAAGGTGCTCAGTCCAGGAGTATATTCCTTCTCCTCAGCTTTGTAACAAGTGCTGGAGGTTTGGGCATGGTGCCCTCCGCTGCTCTGGGACTGTCTCTCTTTGTCCTTTGTGTGGGGGTGAAGGTCACTCTAAGTCGGAGTACACTTCTCCCCAGGCTCGCTGCCTCAACTGTGGTGAGGCCCATCCTACCTTCTCCCATGCCTGTATCCATTACAAGCTTGAGGCAGCTGTCCTCAAGTGAAGCACCAGGAGTTTTATCTTTTCCTGAGGCGAGGCGCCAGGTTGTCCGGCTCCCGCCTTATGCTAACGTCTCTTATGCTCGCGTGTTGCGCTCTTCCTCTCCTCGTCTTTCCCACCTTCTTCAGACTCGCAACAGTTTCCGGGCCTTGGACCCTGATACGCCCACTGCCCCCTCCTCTGTTCCTTTGAGTTCTGTCCCGAAGGGTCCCCCTCCTGGTCCTCTGTCTGGGGTTCCCCTTCTTTCTACCAAGTCTGTGATGTCTCCTGTGTCTTCTTCCTCGTCTCCCTCCGATCCTCCTTCCCATCCTTCTCCTCTGTCTGTTGAATCTCCCCGCCGCCTGTCGGTGCAGGCTGATGTCCATCGCTCTCCAAACGGCCGTCGTGTGTGCTCTCGTTCAGCTTCTCCTGTTGAGATGCTGGAATCCGTTGCACGGTACGTTGTTGCAAGGACACCGGTCTCTTTAAGTCAGAATAGTAAGCCTGGCTCCTCTCCTTCCTCCTCCCCGGCGGGTAAGAAGGCTTTGCTTTCTTCCTCGGCCCCTACTACTGGCTCTATTGCTCCTTTCCCTCCCATTTTAGTGGTTGCGCCCCCTGTTCCTGATATGGAGGTTTCTTTGCCCCTGCTTCCCTCTCGGTCGCTGCCCTTGCTGAGGTGTGCTCCCTTCTTTCTACTCCCCCCTCTTCCTGCTGCTGTCCTTGACTGCTTCTCTCGGTTGTCTCCTCCTCTTCCTCCCCCTCCTCCGGACCCCACCCGCCCACCTCTGGTCTGTTCTCCCGCTTCCTTCCCTCCGTCGTTGCTCAGTTTATCCATGCCCTCTAACCCTGACTTTGCTGACCCTGATCCCGACCCTGATATTCTTTAACGTGCTATGTTGCTCTTTCGCCTTTGTTTCTTCCTTGTTCTCTGTTGTTGTCCTTTCACTTCTCGTCGATGTCTATTCTTCAATGGAACGTTCGAGGTTATTATGCCAATTTCCTCGAACTCCAACTTCTGATTTCGCGGTTTTCGCCCCTTTGTGTCTGTCTCCAGGAGCCGATGCTTGGTGCTCGTCCTGGTCGTTTTCGTGGCTATTCCTTTCTCCCCCCCCCCCCACCCCTAGCTGTTGCTGGGGCTCCTAATTGCTCTGGTCTCTTGATTCGCTCTGATTTTCCCTTTGTCCCCTTACTTTTTCCTTCGCCTCTCCATTGTTCTGCTGCTCGTATCTTTGTGGGGAAATGGTACACAGTTTGTTCCATTTATCTCCCCCTTTGAGTGTCCTGCTTTCTCTTCCTGATCTGAAACACCTCCTGGACTCCTTGCCAGAGCCTGTGCTCCTGCTGGGTGATTTCAATTGTCGTCATTCTCTTTGGGGTGATGTTCTGACGAATACCCGAGGTCGCCTTCTTGAGCCATTTATCCTCTCTTCTTCCCTGTCTTTTCTGAATTCTGGTGAGCCCATTCATTTGGACTCTCGGACTTCCACCTTTTCCTGTCTTAATCTTTCTCTTTGCTCCTCTTCTCTTTACTTAGATTTCACGTGGCAGGTTCTTGATGACCTCCATGGCAGTGACCATTTCCCCATCCTTGCTTTCTTTTTATCTTTTTGCCCTTCCCTCTCCTTCCCTAGGTGTCAGTTTGCTAATGCGGACTGGAGCCTATTTACCCTCAGTGCTGCTCTCTCTGATCTCTCCCTTCAACCTCTCCATCGCACTTTCCTCCTTTTTCATGACACTGTCTTCGACGCTGCCCTCCGCTCTATTCCTTGCTCTTCCTCTCATGGTCCACGGAAGTGCGTTCCCTGGTGGAATGCAGACTGTGCTCGGGCTGTCCGCTGTAAGCGTGCAGCCTGGAAGAGGCACCGCCGTCGGCAGACGGCCGATTCTTTTCCTTTCTTTCGGAAAGCGAGTGCGGTGGCCCATAGGGCCATCCGTACGGCTAAACGTGAATGTTGGGCAACTTATGTCTCCACAATTACGTTCGAAACTCCTCTACCACAGATCTAGAAGCGTATCTGCAAGATAGCAGGTAAGTTCGTTCCCTATGTTTCACCGGTCCTTCGCCTCCGTGGTACTCTTGTGGCGGACCCGTTGCAAGTCGCTACCGAACTGGGTTCCCACTTTTCTTCTGTTAGCTCTGGTCTTCATCTTCTCCAATGTTTCCTTCTTCGTAAACCTGTCCTTGCGTCTCGTCCTTTAGATTTCTGCACTCGTCTTTGACTTCCCTATAACGATCCCTTCTCTCTGTCTGAACTTCATTCTGCCCTTGGCCCTCTGTGGTTCTACGGCGGCTGGCTCCGATGGTATTCATTATGAGATGCTTCGCCATCTCCCTCCGTGCACGTCTCAGTATTTTCTGAGTCTGTATAATCGGATCTGGGAGTCATCGTCAGTCCCTGAGGACTGGCTCGATGCCGTTGTCCTCCCTGTTCGCAAACCAGGGTCTCTGGGAACTTTCCCTAAGGACTGTAGCCCTATTGCCCTCACAAGTTGTGTCTGCAAACTCTTTGAACGAATGGTTAACATTCGTCTGATGTGGTTCCTGGAACACCAATACCTCCTCTCCCCTTCTCAATTTGGTTTCCGCAAGTGCCACAGCACGACAGATGTCCTGGTGAACTTGGCGGTCTATATTCGTACTGCTTTTGCTGCGAGGACCTCCGTTGTTGCCGTCCTTTTTGACCTGGAAAAGGCTTACGACACCACTTGGCGATATCATATTCTATCCCAGCTTCATTCTTTTGGCCTTCGTGGTCATCTCCCTCTCTTTCTCCGCAACTGTCTCTCTCGTCGTTCTTTTCGGGTGCGCCTTGGTACCGCTCTCTCTGCCTCCTTTCAGCAATACGAAGGTGTGTCCCAGGGTAGTGTTCTGAGCACTACTCTTTTTCTGGTTGCCCTCAATGGTCTTCTTTCCTCTCTTCCTTCAGGTGTCTTCTCCGCTCTCTATATCGGTGATCTTACCCTTTGCTGTCAGGCTGATGATTCGCCTCTCTTTCAGCGCCGGCTTCAACTTGCGATTGATGCCGTGTCGTCTTAGGCCTACGATCATGGCTTCAAGTTCTCTACTTCTAAGACTTGTGCCATGTCTTTTACTCGGAAACGGGTCGTTCTTCGTCCCTCTTTGTCACTTTATCGTCATCCCCTTGAGTGCAAAGTTTCTGCGAAGCTTTTGGGGTTATTCCTTGACACTCGTTTGTCTTGGTCTCCACATATGTCTTACCTCCGTGTTGAGTGCTCTAAGGCCCTTACCCTCCTTCGAGTATTGTCCCATACTTCTTGGGGAGCGGATAGACGCACTCTCCTTGCTTTACATTCCTCTTTCGTCCTGTCTAAGCTCGATTATGGTTGCCCTGCTTACTCATCTGCTTCTCCTTCTACTCTTCACCGTCTTGATGCTTTGCACCACACTGGGTTGCGCGTCAGTTCTGGTGCCTTTCGTTCGACACCCGTCCTTAGCTTGTATGTTGAGTCTAGCTTCTTGTTTCTCCAAGACCGCCGTGATCGCTACTGTCTTCGCTATCTTGAACGGTCCTTACAACATCCTTCCTCTCTCCTCTGTCGTGCCCTTTAACTTTTACCCCTCCTGCGGTTCCTGTTCCTCTTCACCACCTCCCTCTTTCTGTCCAGTTATCTCGCTTACAGGATTCTCTTTCCGCTCGTTTTTCTAATGTTTCTCCTCGTGTGGTTCCTTCTTTGCCCCCATGGAGAGTCCCCCTTCCGCAGTTTTGTACGTCCTTGACCCGCATCACTAAAGCTTTTACCCCTCCAACGGTTCTAAAACGATTTTTCCTTGAGCACCTTTCTTCTCACTCCCGCTTCGTTTCTGTCTTCACCGATGGGTCTAAGTCTGCGGACGATGTTGGCTACTCTGTTGTTTTTCCTGATTGCATTTATATGTGTCGCTTACCTCTGGAGAGTACCATCTTTACAGCGGAGCTTTATGCTATTCTCTCTGCTCTTCGTCTCCTGCTTTCTCGTTGTCAGTCTTCCTTTGTAGTTGTTGTTGACTCTCGTAGGGCCCTCATGGCTCTCGGGTCCTTTAATCTGGTTCATCCAGTAGTTGTCGAGATCCAGCATTGGCTGTTCCTTGTTCACAGTAAATTTAAGTCGGTTGAGTTTTGTTGGGTTCCCAGCCATATTGGTGTGTCTTTAAATGAGCGTGTGGATGCTGCCGCCAAGGAAGCTGTCCGCTCTTGTCCCATCTTTCGTAAAGGTATTCATATTCCGACTTTTACCTGGTTATCCATTCCTCCGTCCTTACCCGTTGGCAGGCTTCTTAGTTGTCTGTTACTGGTAACAAACTATGTACTCTTAAATGTTGTGTTTCCTCGTGGCTGTCCTCCTACCATCGTAAACGGCGATGGGAAACAGCTCTGGCGAGGTTGCGTATTGGCCATACTCGCTTAACCCATGGTCACTTGATGGAGCGCCGCCCTTCTCCTTATTGTCCTAATTGCATTGTCCCTCTTACGGTCGTGCATGTCCTTCTTGAATGTCCTGTCTTCCAGGACGAGCGTGTGTCTTGCTTTCCGACCGCCCCTCGCGGTCACCTGTCCCTCAATAGGTGATGTCACCTTGGTGACTCGGATACTTTTGATATCGTTCGCCTTATGCGTTTTTGTTCTCGTATTGGCATCCTTGGTGATATTTAGCGCCCTCTGATTATTTTGCGTATTTGATGGTGCTACATAGCCTTCCCGGTTTGGTGCCTTCTTTTGATAATTACTTACTTACTTACTTATAATTTACAGAGTATAGGGTTAGTATAAATTAACCAGTTATTAAGATCCCTACCGAATCAGCATTGTTGATCCACATTCGCCAAAGGATGAATGTGTTTTGTGCTTCGAATTACTAAATAACATGCAATTTTTTATCCTCCGCTGGAGGTGGGTAAATGTGGATGGCTCGATGCCATTGTTTATTGTTCATCGTAGTTCAAGGGGTTAACTGAAGCTTAAACTGTGGATGATTTTACACCATACCTATACCTCAGTTTGTTGGTTTACAGTCATTCTACACGTCCAGGACGGAAACAGTTCGTCTCCGACCCTCACTCAAACGTTAAGTCCCCTAGCTCATTTGGTTGTATATTATCTGGGCAGTTAGTACATCATGGGTGCAAGGGAAAGGTTCGGCTGGTTATAGTACATTAAAACAACACACCAATGTGTGTCAACACACTATTAAACACTATGTAATTCGTGTTACAACACTCGAGCAATCATACATTGATATTATGAGCATAATGTTACAACTAGTGGCAGGTGGATTCGTCTTTCGACCGTCACAGGGGGTGGACGTGTTTGCTGTGCTCTGGAGTCTTTACCAACCATGTGTTGTGAGCAGTCGTTGGTGGTGACGTTTGCGGGGACCCTGCGCAGGTGTGGTACGCCGGCTGGCGGTAATGACGTCGTTTGGGTCCTCAATCCGGCAGATTGACTCTGCAGAGCTGGAGTTTTCTGCACTTGCGGATTTGACAGTTGTGGAGGTGGTGCTACTGGACGTCCTTCAAGTTTAAGTTTGGGATCTTAATGGTCTGGAGAAGATGTCAGATCGCCAAGTGGTGATGAAGTTTGCTTCAACGCTTCGTACCAGAATTTCGTGCATAGCTTAGATGGTCGTTTTCTCTAGTTGCCTGATTCTGAAGATACTGTTACAGTTTCGGATTGGTGTGTGCTGTCAACGTTTGTGAATGTCCACTGGGTTCCCTTTGAGTTTCCTGAATCTGTGCTGAGTGCATGTTTTGCACGTTTTGGTACTGTTTTTTCTCATCGGGTTAATTGCTTACGCTCTGGGCGTTTGGCAGGTTTACATCTTAGCGTTCGGACCCTTGTCATGCATTTAACCCATGATACTCCTTCAAGAGTTCGCTTCCTCGGCTTCACCACGAGGGTCTCTTATTCAGCCCGACCACGTACATGCTTCAGGTGTGGTGAGGACAGCCACATCATGGCTGCGTGCCGTGCTGCTGCGGCTGAGGGGCCTTCTATCTTTCAGGAGAGTGATTTTCCCCCATTGGTGAGAGAGTGGGGTCGAGCCTGGGATCCTGCGGCCTGCTGATGTGCGCTGTGCCGTCCCTTAGTCGGCTGAGCCCGCTGTTTTGCCTGTTCCTGATCGGCCTGTCCTGCCGGTTGCGCCCGCGGACCCGGTGGTGCCCGTTGCAAGTGTTGGGGAGACAATTGTTGCAGAAGTGCATCCGGCTCCAAGTGATTCCGCCGATGTGGTGGGTGCTCCAGTTGCAGTGGTGCAAGGACCTGTGGTTGGGAGTGGTTTGGTTTCGCCTACTACGTGTGTTGGTGGTCCCGTATCTGATGTCGATGCGACAGGTGGGGCTCTTGCTGTCCATGATGTGTTGCGTACTTCTGAGGGACCTGGGAGGCCTTCCCCCCCCCCCCCCCCCCTTTGGCGACGCCGGCTTCCCCACCTCCCCGCCGGAAGAGGGCGCCGCGGGTGCGTTCTAGGAGCAGAGGTCCTCCCAGGGAATAGGGTGGAGGCTCTACAAGGGGTGGGTTTGATTGGTAGCCCTCCTATCCCCCTTCCCCCTGCTGTCGTCGTGGGACCTGATGGTGGCGTGGTGAGCAGTCAGGACGTGGTTTCCCTCCCTGGACGAGCAGTCAAATGCCAGCTGGGAGGTGGCGGCTGGGATATTGTTGGATGGTGAGGGTGTAGTTGCCCAGGTGCTGCTCCGGAAGACACATGGAACTTCCGTCCCTGAGGGGCTGTCCTCTATAGGGCGCCGGCACGATGGCCAGTGTATTGCTGCTACTGCTCCTGAGGTGGGTTCGTGTGTACCTCCGGTGGGGCCTGAGGGGTTAGAGGGGTCTTAATTGTTTCTCCCAATGGCGCCCTCACTTGCCGTGTATGTTATGACTTGCTCTGTTACTGTGTATGTTCTGTTATTACTTTGTATTTCTTTTTATTTTTGTATTTATAAGCCTATTGTTTTAATGGTGTGTGGCTTTCATTGTTTTCGTTTTCTTTCTTGTTTTATGTTTATTCATGTTCCTCCTTGTTCATGTTTGTATCTTTCCGGTTCTTGCGCGTTCCGGTTGTGTGTGTGTTTGTGCGTGCCGGGTTTGTTTTTGTGTGTTTCTGTATGTGACTGAGTTTTCTCATCCCCGGTTCCTGCATGTGCCAGGTTTCGTTCCCACTGTGTTTACATATGTGTGCAATCAGGTCTGGTTTGTATTACCCAGTCTGTGTGTGTGTGTGTGTTTAAGGGAATTATGTACTTTCACTGAGCCCTGTATGGCTTGTCCTGGTACGTGTTTTGTGTGTTCGTTCTGTACTTATTGTGTTATTCCCATTTGTGTTTCTGTTCTGTATGCTGTACAAGGTTCTGGGTTCCTAGTGCTATGTGTTTTTCTACTTCATGTCCTCATTTGTACATATTGTGTTTAATTTATAAATAATGTGAGGTTTCCATATTCATTGCTTCTTTCTGTTCTTATTGTTTTATTTCCATTTGTATTATGTGGTTTTCGAATTCCTGTCTGTTTCAATGTTTGCTATACTTTGTTTTCCTGTCTCTTTTGTACTATATTGTGTTAATTTTATAAATAAAAAAAACAGCGGCAGGTGGTGTCCGAGGTTATTGGCACGTCCCAGAGTGCCCACCAGCTGACAGTAGACATTGTGGGTGACTCGCTTCACCACCACGGGGTCGTCACACACCTGTAGGTCAGATAGTCTCGTTTTAAATATTTAGGAATTTAGATAAACTAAACCATAATTAAGTAATTATTAATTAACACAATATTTTATTTAACCCCTTCAGTGACAATCATATATACAGTATGTAGAGTCAATGGCAAAATGCTGGTCCTTCGAAAGTTTAATAACTTAAGAGTTATCTTCGGTGAACATAGCTGACAAAATACTTAAGTTTAGGTTCAATTAAACAATTCTGTACTGAATGGACTAATTCTAAATTAATTATATATGACACTAATATATTAAAACCCTGTGGAGGTGAGTGGAACACATAACAAGCCCATTATACAGTCCACCGAAGGTAAGATAAATTATCGAATTATTAACTTAACCTCACATAATCCCGCAAGGCCACCACAATAGCTTCCTGATGAACCAGCGAGTTTAGTTATGGTCTTATAGCCTATCATCCTCAGGAGGGGTATAAAGTCTACCACAGTAAAAGTCCAAGTGAGGACTATTTCCAGGCATCTCCTATTTATATCCACCCAAATACATTCATATATATATATATATATATATATATATATATATATATATATATATATATATATATATATATATATATATATATATATATATATATATTATAATATATATATATATATATAACATAAACTTAAAAGAATTCAACACTCACAGGTCTTTGTAATAACTTGATTTCCTTGCCAAATCATCCAGCAGTGAATGTTCTATATAGGAGATGGCAACGTTTGAAAAACAAAATTATACTCGTGTCACATCCTCGCTCGATTTAAGTATCAATTTAATGTAACCAAATTATCAGTGTTTCCATAACCCATTTTCTTCCATTTCCATCTTCTAATTACAAACTTCCCACAGGAGAGGCTGTCCGGATCCCAATTCGTACGGAAGGGTCTGCAAGGCGTACATTGACCAGTGTAATTCTGACCAGGAGTGTCGGATGATTGGCAAAGGCAACAAGTGTTGTCTTGTTGCTGGTTGTGGCAGGTCGTGCGTGAACTAAGGTCAGGAGGAACAAAGGGTACGTCGGAAGAGGGGCAGATGGGCAGGCTGCAGGAGGGCACTCTGCAGGAGGGGCAATAGGAGCATGTTGTAGGTGCGTTTTCATATTATCTATGAAATGATTTCAGCCAGTGGAATTAGGGAGTTATCAGGTAAAAGCGCCAAGCCATTACGACTATATAGCACTTGGAAGGAGTAAAGATAAGGATTTGGGATGGGAGGGAGGGAAAGGAGTGGTGCCCAACCACACGGACGGTCGGAGATCGAACGCCGACCTGCATGAAGCCAGACCGTCGCAAATATCGTCCAGCCCATGTGGTTGGATCAGCCAGTGGAGGCGCTGTGTAACATTCCTTAACAAAACAAGCAGTACACGTTCAGAATATTTTCATCTATCACGAGTACTTGGAACCTGTCCGGGAAAAAACACCATAAAATGCACCAGCTCACTTGGACGAGTTGACACCTTGACTCCACAGTTGTCTCCCAGCAACTATCAACCTCAAGATAGCACAACTGACATGAACGTATCAAGATATGCAAAACAACGCACAATAAATGGAGAACAGCCCACAATAAATGGAGAACAGCACACAATAAAGGTAGAACAGAACACCACCATAAGATAATCTTTTAAAAATTTGTGGAGTTTTTAGTTTGTGTATCCAAACCTTTAATTTTGTATAAAGATTAAGCTTGACATTTTCCTAGTAGTACTATCACTTACATTATATACGTATTAAGAGAGAGCTTGGCATATTCCTAGTGGTATTACACTTGCATTATACTTTTATCAATGTTAGGCTTGACATTCTCATAACGATATATTGTCAATTTAGGTTATACCTCAGCTTCGATCATAACATCTTAGCTTGTAATATTTATAGATTTCTATTTAATTTAAACTCGAAGATTAGTAACTATAAATAGATTTATAAGATGCTATATTGTCAATCCTGTTAACCAATATGTTGAAGTTCTGCATATATAGTTATCATGACCCGCGTCCTTTTCTGATTGTATCTTTCCAAGACCATTTTATTAAATAAAGCCAATTGCTCAATGACAGTGGCTGAATTAACAAGTTAAATTTAAGATTCTCTTTGTTTTCTTCTAGCTTTTTATTCATTGATATTCTGGCAAAAAAAAATTAATTTATAGAATTTAGTGAAAAAACATGTCAGATTTAAGCACTTGTGTGTATGCCTAATAATTCCCAAGCCAGTTTGATTTCGAAGATCTGCTAGGCCTAAGTAAGGGATACTAAGCCTATTATGACCATACGCACACAACAAAAAAACGACGAAACAACAACGTTTCTGTCCGTTCAGGACCATTATCAAGCTGATCACAAGACTTGATAAACGTCCAAACGAACCGACACGTCGTTGTTTCTTTGTTTTCTGATGTGTTGTTTGGACATCATATCTTCAGCCACGTTATTGTGACTCATCGTCTGAACATATTTATATATTTTTAATATTTTCAATATATTACCGGTACCCGCCGATGTCTCTCATCTATCTACCTATCCATCTACCAGTCCATCTGACTAACCACCTATCAACCCAGGTGTCCATACATCTATCAATCCACTCCATCTATATACCTATCCTTCCATCTATATACCTATCCCTCTTTCTTTCCATCTATATACCTATCCCTCTATCCTTCAATCTATATACATCATCTATCCATCAATCTATCACCTATCTATCCATCCACCTCTCTCTCTATCAATCGATATTTTCATGTATCTATCCATCCCTTCGAGTTAAATGGAAATGACTGACTGGAGGAATGTAGTGAGTGGGGCGCCACAATGCTATTGGGGCGGACCCTTTTTGTCATATACATGAGTCATATAGACGAGAATATTACAAGCTACTTTATGATAATTGCAGATGACTCTTAAAATGTATGTAACCCATCTTCCTGTTTAGGATAGTACTTAGAGTAACGACGAGGATTATTGTACATATTTTGACGTACTGGACAATTAGCAAGTAAAATTTGGAACTATTGAATTGGGACACACCGGAAAAAGTTTTGTATTTATGCTGCAAACAAAACTTTGCCTAACCTAACCATCCTAGGCCTAATACACGCTGTATGAGACCTGATAAAGTATATGTGTGATATACTAGGCCCAGGAATATTTCAGTTTGGATTATGGTTTTATTTTTCTGGACTCTATAAAGTGAATTGTACCAAATTCTTTTATGTAATTGTCCAATATGTCAATACAGTATATATACGATGGCCCAAATAATTAGTAAAAATACTATTTAAAGAGGGATTATGGGTTGGATTTATGGCAAAGTAGGAACTTAAAATGATATTGAGGTCTTACAAAGAGATCTAAGTGAACTCCACAAATGATCGGAAGACAGGAAAATGCTTTTTAATGTGGAATAGCACAAGGGCCTGCATTTGGGACATAAAAATGCACCCCTTCCAAAATCTACTAGATCAACAACAGTACCTTACAGCAGATTTATTAAGATATGAACCTTGGAGTCAGAATCAACTAACCACTAAAGGTTGCACAACAAGTGGGAGCAGCAGGGAAAAAAAGCCAACCAAACCCTTGGAATAATCAAGAGAACCTTTGACATAAAGAAAACGTAGGTAGTTACATAACTGTTTTAATCTCTGGTGCTCATTTCAACTATTGTATCCTAACACAGAGACCTCATTTTCAGTAGGCCGTATCTCTTTAGAGAAAGTTCAGCACCGGAAACAAGAACAATTCCAGAGCTAGTTCGACTCTCAGGAGTTGCACGCTAGCTGTCGTGAGACGCAGACATGTCGCCTGGCCTCTAGTAGTTGGGGTGTTTGCCGCTTTCGTCGCCAGGGGGTGTGGGCGCCTCTGCCCCCCCCTGCTGTTGCTCCCTGACTGCTTGTTGATGTGGCGAGCTTGACATGGGAGGCCATCTTCCCCCTTTTGTGCGAGTGAACTCCGTAGGCCTGGAATTCACTGGTTGTGCTGGATAAACGGAAATCGAGATGGTTATGTGTGATACGCTCTATATCCCAGTGATGGCCATCTACAGTGTTGAGTTTGTAACTGCCCATCAAATTGTTCTCAAGTTCGTGAGGGAGGAGGATTACTGTTACTTCCTCCAACGTTACGAGGGGTGTTCGTTGCCGTTGCCGGGTGGTGCCGGCTCTGTGTCCATCTCGGACCGTAGTGGTGCCCTGACTTATGTCAGTGTGTATGGGGTGTGGGACATTTGGGGCTTGACTCTATTTATTTAAATACCCATGGTAAACGAAAATCCGATGAAAAATGGAATATTTACGAAAAATTACGAAAAATACTACAACGTTCTGGCAACACTGTGGTCCAAACCGTTTAATGATATCTTGAAAAATAACGTAATTAGAGTCAAATTTCCCGCTGCAACTTTCGTGAATCTGGTCCTCGCGCCGTGAGTACGCCGCGGGGTATTGTATCTTACGTTGTAGATGTCTTATTTTTCGTAATAGCGTTGAAAATAACATGTTATGCATAAAATGAATATAAACTAACACAAATGGCAACACTCTATTGTCTGACACGAGGGTGGTGCAGTCAGTGACTGCGTGTCTCTCATGGAGAGAGGATGTATGCTGACGCGCTCACACAATATCTCCCAGAACATGCTATTTTTGCTATTTTTAGCTATTTGTACTGCAATATGACTTACCAAACGAACAAGAGAAAAGCATTGACAGCTAGATGCATGCGAGCTCTCCATACGAGCTGGCCGCAATGCGTAAATCACCAGTCACGAGTGACCGCAGGTTGAATAAACTTTGAGAGCGCGCTACGCAACTCCAACTTTTACAACTAGATAAAATTTCACAGCCTTTATTTATTATTCTATTTACATGAAACTTGCACATTATATGTAGAGTTTACGCCTCTATAAACGCATGTCATTATTCTTATCTACGTAGATTTATTGATTTTATAAATAATGATACACCTCATTTTGTTGCATACGTTTTTGGGAAACTTTTATAAAATCTGTATTATTGCACTAAATACATCTGGGATAATAATGTGACATGCAAATCTTTATTATATAGTAAGGTCATAGTTGAGTGTCGTATAAATGATTTTGGTTCACAATTGTGGGCTGTGAAATCAATTGAACATGGTTGAAAAATTCGTCTTTTTTTTTTTTTTTTTTTTTTTTCTCCGTCTCTATTTAGGCTGAGATGCTGAAACTTGGCCTAGCTGCAGCACCTTTCACATGTATCAGGATAATAAATTATGAATACCCTACAACAATTTTTTAAATCCTGGTCCCATGGCCCCTTATTTATTGTAATGAAATTCTATTACGAAGGACCACCCGCTTTTATAGTAAAGAGGGAAACTAATAAAATATGATCATTAGAAAATTCCTAGATGAACCAGTAACTATGGATAAATACTAGAGAATATGATCACTTATATAAATTAATGGGCTGTATAATTTAACTGAATCAAAGCCTCAAACACCTACATTGGGGGGTTATTACTGGAACTTCATATATGTCCAGGAACTAGTGTGGTTCGTGCACCAGTTCATTATACAATAATCTAATCCTATGACCAATTATAGAATCATTTTATTTATCACCAATAAGAACATAGATTATAACATGAGAAATTAATAATTATAATAAACACATCTCAATCCAAAGAAAGTGCTCTGCATGAATAATACTACAGATAATGGAATTTAAGGAATACGGAAAGGGTCTTAGCTTGAAGACGATTTCCAAGAAGTCGGTCACGACTCATCCTCGGAATCTCCTGGACTCATCATGGAACACTGGGAGATGATTAACACGGGAAATGACAGCTCTGGGAATTCTTCACACACGCTGTAAATCAAATTATATTCAGTAGCAACAGATTAAGCTGCTAGACATCTATGTTCAAGAAAATTAAATTAAATAATGGAGGTAAATAATAACCTGTGGTTTTTTATAGTCGCTCTGTGTGACGACAAGCTACCCAGCTATAACCCCCTCCTAAATGATGCATCAAATGGGAATAAAGGTACTTAGCTAATAGGGCACTGTGTAAGTTAAGGCTTGCCGAAGTTCGCGTCCTAGGTTCAGGCGTCGTTGTAACGAACACGTGGTGGCGAGCCTAGCCTAGATGTTGACGCGCTTCACTGGCCGGTCACGTTGGGCTACACGGAGCAAATTTAACAGGTTCCTAGCTGAATGTCAAATTAAATCTCTTTTTTTTTTTTTTTTTTTTTGAGATATATACAAGAGTTGTTACATTCTTGTACAGCCACTAGTACGCGTAGCGTTTCGGGCAAGTCCTTAATCCTATGGTCCCTGGAATACGATCCCCTGCCGCGAAGAATCGTACATCTTGACAATTCAACACGATGTGTAAAGTGACACTGACACCAGCTTAGTTGTTGTCTGCAAAGGTTCTTCACACCTCACAGTGGCGACTTTCATCTGGAGCTCTTGATGGCGTCTACCCTGGTGGCTTGGGTAATGGCGTCTCACTCTCCCCGCTCCGCGTCCCGCATTTGCTACACAAATTATTAACTACGAATAATATCATCTCTCGCAGTTGTGATTGAAATGCTCGGATAAGGACGGGTTTATTATTCAGAGGAGTTAAATATTATTATTCGCCCGTTTTACGATGGTAAACAAGCAATGGAGAGGAATTAAAGTCTCTCCAGGGCATTCACGCGTGACGTTAAATTTATTACCAGATAACAGTTATAACTATAAACGCTCTATTTGGCATTAGTTGGGGATCAGTTTATCTGTAAATAATTATCACACAGAACACCGTTGTTTTATAGAGAATCAAACTCAATTCTCAGACACACTGGATATAGTTGTGTTTATTATAATGGAATCTGACGCAATACTGGCGTCTGGTGACATAAGAATTCTAGCCTTATTGTACAGATGTAATTATTAGTACATGTGAACTCTACGTTTGGTTAATTTTAATTACTACAATGATTAGTAGATTTAGTAATAATTAATAATAATACAACAGTGTTGTATTTAGTGTTGGAAATTTCCAACATAACTCCGGGGGGAGAGTTTTAGGGTCGCAGTGTAATGTGGAGTACTGACACACCTATCCCGAAGTTGGTATTAATATTAGTATGTTAATATGTTAGTACACACATAACGAATGTCCCGTATATGTCAAGGACATACAAGAAACTTAAGTCTTGCTGATTTCATGTTAAATGGAACATGTTATTATGAATTACCTAAAGCTAATAATTAAGAAAGCTTACAATAACTCTGAGACTGGTGTCACTATGACATGTAATGTGTATGTTACAAATCTCTAAGTCTGCAAACTCTCAGGTACTCTAGATAAATAATGTTCTTTATATCCTATACAACAATCAAAGATTTAAATCACACAATTCAAACAACAGAATCTACGGTGATGAGAATGTCCTGGGTCATAGTGACTTGTAATGGTTTGTTACTTGACATCACACCACAGTATCATCATAGTTATCTAAATTGGATGTAAAAGGAATTACTCTTGGTCAGAGCTGTAATAGGCTTGCAGTTTCCGCTTACATTGTTGAGCAGCAGCTCTAGTGGGGCGGTTGCTCGGAGGATCAGAATTACTGTCCTCGGAAACTACTGGGGAAGCTAGTTCTGGTTGATACTCTCGTTCAGCTAATTCGAGAGGAACCAGCTTCTCTAAAGTTTTTAGAGTAGTGTTGCCTCGGCATAAAACTTTCACTACTCTCAGGACACCTTGATGATCTGGATGAATGGCAACAATTTTGCCTATGGGCCACTCTGACCTTGGTCCATCACTGTCGACTAGTACTAGGTCCCCTGGTTTTAGTTGCACTTTATTATAAGGACTCGAAGCTCCGTAGTGGTACTCTCGTAGAGCTGTGAGGTACTCTCGAGTCCACACCTCATTCCACCTGCTAATAACCCCTGAGAGATGCTGGTAGCTTTCCACCAAGTCACCTCTGGTCACATGTGACGGGTCTACGGGGTCCTCTTCGGTTAAAGGGATGAGAGGGCTCAGTAGACCTCCATGGATCAAGTGTGAGGGACTCAGAGGTTCTCTGTGGGTGAAATCATCAGACAGGTATGTTAATGGGCGGTTATTGACTCGCGCCTCGATTTCCACAACAATGGTTTGGAGCTCGGAGTAACTGACCTTTTGTCTGTGTAAAGTTTTTCTTAAACACTTCTTGACTGTGCCTATCATTCGCTCATAGAACCCACCTTGCCAAGGGGCTCTTGGTGCTATAAATTTCCAGTGACATTGTCGTCTCTGCAGGACTGACTGTACTTCTGGGTGATTGCAGACTTCTCGTAGACAAGCTTCTCCTGCCACAAAATTGGAACCATTGTCCGATATAATTAATTTGGGACAAGATCTGCGAGCTGCAAATCTGCGGAAGGCCTGGATGAAGGCTTCAGCACTCATATCTGAAGTCACTTCTAAATGTACGCCTCTGGTTGTAGCACACGTAAAGAGACAAATGTATGCTTTCACTGGTATCTTGTCTGGGTTGCCAGTGAGAAGTAAGGCTCCTGTGTAATCAACACCAGTGGTTTCAAAGGGACGAAGATGAACCACTCTTTCTTCAGGGAGTGGTGGAGGTCCTGGGTAAGGACATACTCTAGCATCGTATCTTTTACAGATTACACAGAATTTAATTATTGACTTGACTGTCTGACGACCTTGCGGAAGCCAGTACTTTTGTCTAAGGTCGGTGAGAGTATCTAACACTCCACCATGTAAAATACCATATTGATGGTGATGTATAACAAGAAGTTTAGTGATGACGTGGTGACGAGGTAAAAGAATTGGATTCTTTGTGTCCAAATCAATTTTTGCATGAAGCAAACGTCCTCCACATCTTAGTATATTATGAGCGTTGGCATCATACCAGATACCTAGAGACTTAGTTAATTTATCTGGAAGATTTTCATATTCGCTTCCATATGTCTCTTGTTGTGCACGTTTGATCCAGTAGAGGATAGGATTGGGAAACTTATGTCGAATTCCTATCTTAGCAAGAAAGTCAAACACATGTGCAGTCACTCTTAATAACTTACTTAAGTTAGAATAATTGTGAGGATCAATGGCTAAGATTCGTTGAGGTTCTGGTTCTTTCATGGGAGTGGTGATATTGGTCACTATGAGTTGTGGCTTTTGTTTGGGCCACTGACCACCAACAAGATATGAAGGTCCATTGAACCACAGCGAAGACTTGATAAGTTGTTTTATCGTTAACCCTCGAGATAAATAATCTGCAGGATTGTCCTTAGTAGGAACATGTCTGAATTTATATCCAGCAGATAACTCATGAATTTCCCTAACACGATTACTGACGTAGGGAGTCTTGCTGTTGTTGTTTCTTTCCCATTGTAAGACTGCCTCGTTGTCTGACCACACGACAATCTCACCAAAGTGGATATTATTGAGTGTCTTTGTCAGGCAATGAGCCAATCTTACTCCCACCAGCAATGCAGTCAACTCCATTTGAGGTAAAGATCTCTTCTTAATGGGAGCAACTCTTGCTTTAGATGTGAGCAAAATTGATTGTGCACTATTAACTAAGTAGGCTACAGCGCCGTATGCTTTGCCAGAGGCATCGCAGAAAACGTGCAAATTGGTGGGTAAGTTTGATCCTGAAGCATTACGAGGAAATTTCAAAACACCTAACTGATTAAAATCCGTTGAGAGTATCTGCCATTTAGCTTGTAACTCACTTGGTAACGGATCATCCCATCCCATATGTTTCTGCCAGCACTCCTGCATTAGGAGTTTGCCCCTTATTAATATAGGACTAAGTAAGCCTAAAGGGTCAAATGGTTGACTGACAAACGAGAGCAATGTTCTCATGGGAAGGGTTGAGTTATCGGTTTGTACTGACTTGACATTCATCTTGTCAGTACTTGTGTTCCATTCCACGCCTAGAACCTTTAATTGATTGGGTACCTGATAACCTGGAAATTCTTTCTCGATTACCTGGTTGAGTAATTCATTATTTGAGGCCCATGACTGTAGTGGCATATTGGCTCCTAATAGCTCACGGTTAGCCTCATGGTAGATTTCTACCAAATTAGTTTGATCATTAGTTGTTCCCTGGAAATTGTCGACATACAAGTTGTCGCTAATGTCTGCCTTATAAGGGCTATTGACCATTCTGAAGCTGGTATGTTAACTTTAGTACCTAAGGCCTTTACTAGAGACTCTACTTCTAGTCTGAAGCTTTGAAGTGACTCTGGTCTACTATTTGGTGCATTCAGATCTAGCAATTGGTAATAGAGGGTAGCTACACTTAACTCTTTGTTGCAATAGTTCAACTTCAAAAGTTTTATAGCTTCCTCATAATTACTCTCATCGAGAGTTAGGTTATGTATGACCTTTTTAGCCTCTCCTTTGAGAAGACTAAGCAGGTATGAGAATTTAGAAACCTTGTCAAGAGACTGTTTCTTGTGTATATGAACTTCAAATGAAGTCCAAAAATTATCCCAATTTTCTGTATCTAATCCTGAAAATGTAGGTAAGTCTAAAGTAGGTAAACGAACTTCTGGTAGTTGGTTACTGAATTGAGACCCTGTGTTACTGGTATTGGATTTAGATTGTTTTGCTAGTTTAGATAGCATGTAAAGTTTATCTTGAGTCTCATCTTCATACTGGGAGATACCGTCTACAATTTGACTTACTTCATCAGGATCAGTTTCTACATTATTCAGTAGAGCAATATAAGACTGACTTGCAGACCTAACTTGATCAAATTTCAGATCAGCTACTCTTACTGATGTCTCTAAGTGATAAGAATCAATGGGAGTATCTTTAGATAAGCCCTCAGCCTTGTTAATTAGTCTGGTGATATAGCCCTTAGCTCTTTCATCTGGAGCTCTTGATGGCATCTACCCTGGTGGCTTGGGTAATGGCGTCTCACTCTCCCCGCTCCGCGTCCCGCATTTGCTACACAAATTATTAACTACGAATAATATCATATCTCGCAGTTGTGATTGAAATGCTCGGATAAGGACGGGTTTATTATTCAGAGGAGTTAAATATTATTATTCGCCCGTTTTACGATGGTAAACAAGCAATGGAGAGGAATTAAAGTCTCTCCAGGGCATTCACGCGTGACGTTAAATTTATTACCAGATAACAGTTATAACTATAAACGCTCTATTTGGCATTAGTTGGGGATCAGTTTATCTGTAAATAATTATCACACAGAACACCGTGGTTTTATAGAGAATCAAACTCCATGACCATAAACAATACCTTTAACCAGGTTTAGGTTTTGTGAAGACAGAGAGGTTAAAGGTATTGTTTATGGTTCAATGTTGACGCCCCAAACAAACAATTTTCCCGAAAGATTCAGACGAAGCTTACAGGAGTTAAGAGCCGATCCTTCCATTCATATAACAAAGGCTGATAAATCCAGCACTATTGTTATTTTAAACAAGGAGGAATATATTTCGAAAATGAATGATCTCCTCCTAGATTCTTCAACGTACACTAAGCTTAGGAAAAATCCTCTTGAGGACATCATCAAGTTCTTCAATAGTAGCTTGAGGAAGTTGTTAAGTAAACATAAAGATCTTCTTAATCAATTTACTACTTCATCACCTTCATTACCATATCTATATGGTCTTGTCAAGACGCATAAGCCTAACAATCCCATGAGACCTATCATCAGTTCTGTGGGATCCATTTCTTACAAACTCTCCAAATGGCTTACCAAAATCTTGTCCCCTTTGTTAGGAACTATCTCCTCTTCTCATTTGACAAATTCTCTTGATTTAGTTAACAAATTGAATAGTGTTCCTGTCACTCCTGATGTAAAGTTAATCAGTTTTGACGTTTGTTCCTTGTTCACTAAGGTACCGGTCGATGATATTCTCGATTATCTTGCTCGTGAACTAATGAGCCATGACTTACCTCTTTCTGCTGATATTATTGTCAGTCTTGTTAAGTTGTGCATTAAAGAATGTAAATTTACCTTTAATAATGAGTATTATTTACAGACTTTTGGAATGGCAATGGGGAATCCTCTTTCGCCTTTGCTCTCAAACCTGTACATGGAATTCTTTGAAAAGAAATTTGTTTCAAAAATAACTCCTGGAATCATTCCTTGGTTTAGATATGTTGATGATATCTTGTGTATTTGGCCTTCAGATGTAAACACAGACGAATTTGTAGCCAAACTTAATGACCAAGTCACCTCCATAAAATTTACTATGGAGACTGAAATTGATAAATGTTTGCCATTCTTAGATGTGCTTATTCATAGGGAAAACTCTTCATTAAAGTTTAGTGTTTACAGAAAACCTACGAACAATTTATCTTATGTTCATTATTTTTCAGGGCATAAATACAATGTAAAAAAGTCATTTTTTTCTTCAATGTATCTAAGAGCTCTTCGAGTTGTGAGTCCAGAATTCTTAGATGAAGAATTTAAGAATATTGATTCGATTGGTCTTAAGCTTTGTTACCCACTGAATTTTTTGGAAGTTTGTCGTAACAAAGCTCGTCGTACATATTATAATAATGTATGCAGTGAAAGGATTCGCCCAAAGAATGTGTTATGTTTACCATATTTCTCTGGGTTTGAGAATATTGTCAAGGCCTTGAAACTTTTTAATATAGATGTAATGTTTAGCTACGAAAACACTGTTGGTAAGCTATTAGTAAGGAACAGCCCTCGTAGTGATAATTGCGTCATTTATAAAATACCTTGTAAGGAATGTAACAAGTTCTATGTCGGGCAAACATCTAAAGATTTAAAATGTAGAATATCGCAACATAAATACTCTGTAAGACATGGCCAATTGTCTAATGCTTTGTTTGTGCATTTGTCAGAAAAAGCTCATCAAATTGATTGGGAGAGTGCTTCTTCAATAACAAATTGTAAAAGCACCTATAACATAAACATAATTGAATCTGCTTTGATACAGATCACCAAAGAAAGTAATTTGAATATTAGCAGTGGTCTATATAACTTAGATCCATTTCTAATAGATCAGCTAAAGGGCGATTTAAGTAGAATCATTGAAAAACATTTGTCTCACTAATTTATTGTATATATTTACTTCTTTATGTTATAATTACCTATATATTATGCTTGTATGTCTGCTGTATCAGATGGGCCATTGGGCTACATCGGATGTGCCAATTGGGTGCATCTGATGGGCCAATGGGCCGTCTGCGTTGTCCAAGTATTGTACCTCACCTTACTTCACCACTCCTTCCTGCCTATTTATACCCATCACTCGATCTGTAAAATGACCTTCTGAAGATGTATTTAATATACGAAAGTACTTAAGGAAATTTCCTGTTTCATTTTTCCTCCGTGGTCTGACATTGTCATATATATATATATATATATATATATATATATATATATATATATATATATATATATATATATATATATATATATATATATATATATATATATATATATATATATATATATATATATATATATATATATATATAAATATATATATATATATATATATATATATATATATATATATATATATATATATAAATATATATATATATATATATATATATATATATATATATATATATATATATATATATATATATATATATATATATATATATATATTAGAGACCACAACCAAACCATCGCCAGAGAAATCCTAGTAAACAACACAGATCGATAGATACAGCGATAGAAGGCGGCTTGACGTTTGCGAGGCACTACACATCAAGAAGTCAACACCAGCAATCAACAGCCAATTATTGCACAACTATATTCTACCCACCTCAAGACTCCGCTCCAATATAGAAGCATCAAGAAATATGGACCAATAGGCTTTCTACAAACACTTCTATTCAATATCCATTGTTTCGTGTTCTGTCTTGTGTTGATGAAATTAATACCCTATTAATACTCTTGTTCTGTCTTGTGTTGATGAAATTAATACCCTATTAATACCACATTTTGTTCTGTCTTGTGTTAATGCCACATCACCCCTTCCACCTCACTCAAATGTAGATATAAAATCGGAGATACGTAAGTTTTATTCAGTTGTGTATTTGTGAACTAAAGTCTTTGAAAAGGTAATAAGTTTTACGAAACGCGCACGTGTCGCGTCAGACTAGAAATAAAAATGAATTTTGGAGAATTGATTTTTGATTTACCTCCAACAGTGAAGCGTAATGTACGAAAGATTGAGAAAATTAGTGTTAGAATTATTAATCTTACTTTTTCGGTCATATTTAATAATATATGTCTACAGGAAAGACTGCTACCAAAATATACATATATATATATATATATATATATATATATATATATATATATATATATATATATGTCGTACCTAGTAGCCAGAACGCACTTCTCAGCTTACTATGCAAGGCCCGATTTGCCTAATAAGCCAAGTTTTCCTGAATTAATATAGTTTCTCTAATTGTTTTCTTATGAAATGATAAAGCTACTCATTTCATTATGTATGAGGTCAATTTTTTTTTATTGGAGTTAAAATTAACGTAGATATATGACCGAACCTAACCAACCCTACCTAACCTAACCTAACCTATCTTTATAGGTTAGGTTAGGTTAGGTAGCCAAAAAAGTTAGGTTAGGTTAGGTTAGGTAGGTTAGGTAGTCGAAAACACATTAATTCATGAAAACTTGGCTTATTAGGCAAATCGGGCCTTGCATATTAGGCTGAGAAGTGCGTTCTGGCTACTAGGTACGACATATATATATATATATATATATATATATATATATATATATATATATATATATATATATATATATATATATATATATATATATATGTATATCACGAAAATAAACACGTGATTAAAAATGTGACAATGTCAGACCACGGAGGAAAAATGAAACAGGAATTTCCTGTTTCATTTTTCCTCCGTGGTCTGACATTGTCATATAAATGTATATGTATATATATATATATGTCGTACCTAGTAGCCAGAACTCACTTCTCAGCCTACTATTCAAGGCCCGATTTGCCTAATAAGCCAAGTTTTCCTGAATTAATATATTTACTATAATTTTTTTCTTATGAAATGATAAAGCAACCCTTTTCTCTATGAATGAGATCAATTTTTTTTTATTAGATTTAAAATTAACGTAGATATATGACCGAACCTAACCAACCCTACCTAACCTAACCTATATTTATAGGTAAGATTAGGTTAGGTAGCCAAAAAAGCTAGGTTAGGTTAGGTTAGGTAGGTTAGGTAGACGAAAAAACATTAATTCATGAAAACTTGGCTTATTAGGCAAATCTGGTCTTGAATAGTAGGCTGAGAAGTGCGTTCTGGCTATTAGGTACGACATATATATATATATATATATATATATATATATATATATATATATATATATATATGTCGTACCTAATAGCCAGAACACACTTCTCAGCCTACTATGCAAGGCCTGATTTGCCTAATAAGCCAAGTTTTCATGAATTAATATATTTTTTCTAATTTGTTTCTTATGAAATGATAAAGCTACCCATTTCATTATGTATGAGGTCAATTTTTTTTGTATTGGAGTTAAAATTAACGTAGATATATGACCGAACCTAACCAACCCTACCTAACCTAACCTAACCTATCTCAATCGGTTAGGTTAGGTTAGGTAGTAGAAAAAGTTAGGTTAGGTTAGGTTAGGTAGGTTAGGTAGTCGAAAAAACATTAATTCATGAAAACTTGGCTTATTAGGCATATTGGGCCATGCATAGTTGGCAGAGAAGTGCGTTCTGGCTATTAGGTACGACATATATATATATGTCGTACCTAATAGCCAGAACTCACTTCTCAGCCTACTATTCAAGGCTCGATTTGCCTAATAAGCCAAGTTTTCATGAATTAATGTTTTTTCGTCTACCTAACCTACCTAACCTAACCTAACCTAGCTTTTTTTGGCTACCTAACCTAACCTTACCTATAAATATAGGTTAGGTTAGGTTAGGTAGGGTTGGTTAGGTTCAGTCATATATCTACGTTAATTTTAACTCCAATAAAAAAAATTGACCTCATACATAGAGAAAAGGGTTGCTTTATCATTTCATAAGAAAAAAATTATAGTAAATATATTATTTCAGGAAAACTTTGCTTATTAGGCAAATCGGGCCTTGAATAGTTGGCTGATAAGTGAGTTCTGGCTACTAGGTACGACATATATATATATATATATATATATATATATATATATATATATATATATATATATATATATATATATATATATATATATATATGTATATATATGTATATATATATATATATATATATATATATATATATATATATATATATATATATATATATATATATATATATATATATATATATATATATATGCAATTGACGATCACAAAACACTAATCATTTTATGCGGAAAATCCACAGAGAAATATGAAATGAGGTGAACGTTTCGGCTTTGTTAAAGCCTTTGTCAACACCAGACTGACTGACTGAGTCAGTCTGGTGTTGACAAAGGCTTTAACAAAGCCGAAACGTTCACCTCATTTCATATTTCTCTGTGGATTTTCCGCATATATATATATATATATATATATATATATATATATATATATATATATATATATATATATATGCTTTTCATTCTTTCTTTCTAGAGATAATGTTTTTTTTTTTTTTGCAGATTCTACACTGCAATGCATAGACTTGGTATCCAGCAGCGCTGAGAGCGACAGTTCGACAGACACAGACACAGACAGCACACCAGAGCGGACATTACCCATATCTGGCTCGCTCCCTTCCACTCACAGGGAGGGGAGGGGTCGTTCACGCGCTCACTCAATCCCCCCTTCCTCCCCAGACCCATACCCAAATCTATCACCAGCAGAGGTTCGGCCATCAGCGACAGCTGCAGCAGCAGCAGCAACAGCAGCAGCAGCAGTGCAGTAGTGAGAACACTACCGTTAAAAACAGCATCACAGTCCATTAGAATATCCTTGTCTCAGAAGACAGCTCAGCAGACCTTGACCTTGACTCGTCAGTGTCTGACAATTCTGACTGGTTAGCACTGTCTGGCATAATAGCTGTCCGCGCAGTCTTGCCCATTCATCTCGGAGGGGGACTATCACCACCACCCACCCCTCCTAGTCCTCTCCCATCACCCCCACCAGCGCTCTCTCCCTCTCCCCCACCTGCCCTAGAAATTCAACCTCAGCTGCTGGATCGAATTGATAACTATAATGGCGGGTATGTCCGGCTTTCATTCTCCATACCAGAGCTTGTTAACACCTCCCCAGGACTCTATCTGAGAACATACAGTGAATTTTTCATTAATGAGATTCGATCCCTTTTCTCCCCACAACATCCATCACTCCTAATTTACCCAGACATCACTCTAATTGTGCGGAATTTAAATGTACAACAAGATGGTGAGGAGTAGGAGAATCTATTGGATCCTATAAATAACGACGGCTTTCCCATACGAGGTGAGGGGCAAACAGTAACTCTAGAGAAAGTAGATACACTTATTGATTTTTGGGCTGACTAATTGACAGGGAAAATATCTCAATACCTTGAAGAGAGGGAGGGGTCCAATGTCTTGGTTGAGCGGCTCACAGGGTTTTACATTAACTGTGGTCAGATTGAACACCCGATAAGATTAGGCTCGCATGTAGACTATCCTGAAGGCTTGCGTGGAAAAAAATTGGTTTTCAATCCAGAGAGAGAGGCTGATATTTGCCTTATGCAGTGTGTTGCAGCTTATAAATGTTTAGCTAAGGGGATGCACCTAGATAATATTCGTAAACGGTGTGGAGAAGCGAGATGGTGTCTCAGTCACATTAATTGGCCAGCAGATGTCAATTCTGTAGTAACGTGTGAGGATATTCACAAGGTAGAGAAAATGAATGACCGATGATGAATGACCGGCGTATGCGTACATCATCATTGACAGACAGATGAATATTGTTGAGAATGACACTTATTTGGGTAAAGATGCGGTCAATCACTTTGTATACACGCTAAAAGCGTCATGGGCTAGAATCAAGAAGGGGTTAGTATCCTATGAACTTCACATGTCTGAACAACAGGCAATATTTGAGACAAAAACAGCCTGTGAACTCTGTGATGAACCTTTTAACGGAGAAGATGTAATCAAAGTCCGGCATCACGACCACACAGTAAGATTCCACAATTATCAAGCAGCTTACTGTGATAGATGTAATTTGCAGTGTATAAATTCATACAAGTTCCTATTCACTTTTTCCACAACGCTTCCTATGATTTAGGAGTAATCCTAAACGAGATGAGAGATAGACCAGGAAGTGAAATAGATATATTAGCCAAGGATGGATTTAAATTTATGAAAGTTGATGTGAACAACTTAAGATTTTTGAATAGTTTAGCCCTTCTCAACGGCTCGATTGGAAGAATAGCCAAGGATCATATTGATAGTGGGAAACCTACCACATTCACTTTGGCTATGTTAAAAGGTATAAATAAAGCAGCCATCCCAAAACTTCTCAAGGGTAAACAATCATTCTGTTATGATTATTTATCCTCTATGACTGTGTTAGATGAACCACACATTCCTTCTCGCAATAAGTTTTACAATACACTAAAAGACGAAGAGTTGTCAGAAAAAGATTATAAACAAGCCTTAAAAATTTTTGATTTGGCTAAATGTCGCAACATAGGGGAGTATCTGCTCTTTTACCTCAAAGTGGACACAGGTTTGCTAGCCGATGTGTTCACAGTCTGGCGAGACACCATGCTTGCTCTCTACAAATTAGACATTTTCCATTACATTTCTTTACCCTCATTTGCCTGGGATGCATTCTTGCTTAAATCGAAAGTTGAACTTTATGTTGTGTCAGACCCATTGTTATATGATCTACTTCGTCGCAATCTCCGAGGTGGGTTCACCAGTGTGACGAGACAGTACACGAATGTGGAGAACCAGCATACAGGCTTAGATCTAGGGGAAGATAGTAGCTACATCATTTACCTCGATTTTAACAGTCTTTATGGGGCGTGTATGACTGAACTGCTCCCTCGTGGCGGGATTCGGAAACTGACACAAAATGAGAGTGACGTGCTGCTAGAGCAAGGCTTGGAGAATATCCCATGTGATGGGTCCAAGGGATATTGGGTGTTATGTGATACACTGCAGGTCCGACCGGAGGTAGCTAGGTATACAGATGAACTGCCCCTAGTTCTTTCACATACTTGCATTACCGAGGATCATATTTCACCCTACAGTAAGAATATTCTTACAGAAGAAAGTCGCGGTCTGCCTAAAAACAACACTAAATTAATTGCTTCGCTCCTTCCTCAAAAAGATTACCTCGTTAGTCTGGACTTGTTACAGTTACTCATACGCATTGGATTAGAAAGTTCACGACATCTACGAATTCGAGCAGGAGAGCTACCTTAAAGACTTCATTGAAACCAATGTTCGTGAACGTGCCAGTACCAAATGCGCGATAAAAAAAAAAGGCTTTCAAACTCGTATCAAACTCTATATATGGAAAGAGTCTCACAGATGTATCTAAATATGGGAACAAACACTATTTGGTCACAGATCGTAGACATTTCCTGAAACATGCTCGAAACCCATTCTTCAAGCGGAGTCTTTTAATAAGTAAAGATCGTGTGATATGTACTATCAAGCAGAAGTCTCTCCTAGTCAACACTCCTACGTATCTGGGTTATCATATACTTCAAATTGCTAGGAGGCGTCTCTTTGAGTTCTGGTATGATGTTGTCAAACCTGCGTATGGCGATAAAGCGAGTCTGTTATATACAGACACAGACTCTTTCATCATTAAACTGGACTGTCAGGATGTGTTTGAAGAGTTGAATAAGTCTCCTCTCTTCGACTGTATGGATTTTAGTAATTTTAATGACACACATCCATCCTACTCTAAAGCGCGAGAAGGTGAACTAGGATTGCTCAAGTTTGAAATAGGCTCTTAGATTATTAACCAGTTAATTGCTCTCAGACCTAAAACATATTCGTTCACCACACATGATGGGGAGCACACTTGTAAGTGAAAGGGCGTGCCATACCACCTACAAGAGAAACTCTCACACGACTCGTTTCAGCACACTCTTGAAACATAGCAGTCTCCGTGGTGTAGTGGTAAGACACTCGCCTGGCGTTCCGCGAGCGCTTTGTCATGGGTTCGTATCCTGGCAGGGGAGGATTTACTGGGCGCAATTCCTTAACTGTAGCCTCTGTTTAACACAACAGTAAAATGTGTACTTGTATGAAAAAACGATTCTTCGCGGCAGGGAATCATATTCCAGGGACCATAGGATTAAGGACTTGCCCGAAACGCTACGCGTACTAGTGGCTGTACAAGAATGTAACAACTCTTGTATATATCTCAAAAAAAAAAAAATAAAAAAAAAAAATAAACTTCAATCAGGTTTGTGTCGAGATCTATACGTAACGTGCAAGGAAAGATTTGTACATGTCGCAGTACCTGCAGAGGTTTGTCAGCATTTGACGATAAACGCTACATTTTAAGCCCCACACAGTCCTTAGCGTATGATCATCCTGATATTCCCAATAACAATGATGATGAGATGGATGTAGAAGTGGGAGAGGAGGAGATGGAAGAAGTGTTTATGGAGGAGGAAGTAGAGCAACCACAGAGACTCTACCCAATATTCCGCCCCTGTAGCAAACGCGATGCTACAGCTCAGAAACTATTCAACCCTCACTAGATTTTATGTTGTACAATTTAGTTAGTATTAAGATCGATGATCCATATGACTATAACTATTTATACTAAATGAATAGGATGTTTAATATTATTGTTTGTGAACTGTAAGAACTATGATTTGTTTAAAAAAAAATTGTTGCTGTTGTGACGGTAACGCGTTGGTGTTCGGCTGTTCAAAAGCTAGGGGTATGGCCTCGTCACATATAGAAAAAAAATAGAAATTCTGGAACTTCGTCTGTGGTAAGGTAAGGAGAAGACACACAAAACACAAGTAAATTTTAACAATGAAATTTTAATTACGTTAAAGAAAGCAAAACATAAATAAAATGGACACACAAATTCGTATAATAAAAGCATTCAAAATAATAAGAATAATTAAATGGTAAAATGAAAAGTTACGTTAAGACAAATGAACAAATAACAAGAGTATGGCAAACAATGGAAATAGGTGCCGGAATATTGGCTTCAAGCTATCACTTCTCTTAGTACACGTAAGCCTGGGGCTTTAGTCTACCAACGAGACGTGTTAACCTGTCGAAAGCACGGGATATTCTGAAGACTGAGGTCGAGGCGGCCCCAGACATCAAGTAGTATGGTGGGTGGAGTGCAGTTGCAGCTAGACTCACAGCCAATCAGCGAGGAGCCGGCGACAAGACAGGTAGTTTGGCGGTTTGAGGTGGAGCAGGTGTTCCTGGCTGCATACGTTTTGCGCTCTGGCAAACCTTGCTGGTGTTGTCGTTGTTGGATTTTTCTTCCATACTTGTTTTATATAGATGTTTATATCGACGTCTTTTGGAGGGAAGAGCAGGCTCAATCTCTTGAAGGAGATTATCGTCACACTGTACATAAAAATATGTGAATAAACACCTGTAAATGACTATGTTTGTATAAATACCACCTCATTTCCTTAGTTTTTAGCAGTCTTAACGAAGCATTAATCATGGACAGTTCCTATGATATAATCCATGAGGAATATCAAGATATTTTCCGAGAAACATCTCGTGTTATTATTGCTGGTTATTCAAACAGCGGAAGATCCTACTTGTGCAGTAAACTTGTAAGGAAGTATCAGCACAAGTTCTCCTCAATAATTATATGCGGAGGAGGTTTCTCTGAATTACGATCAGATCCACAAATTAAAAGGAAGCTGATCGAGCATTTATTGATCCTGTGGAAGAGCGAGTTGATAATGACTCACATATCTTAGTAATCTATGATGACCTTTTTACAGAGTCTGCGAATTCAAAACTCGTATCAGACATGTTTACTAGGGGCCGACATTTCATGGTTTCCGTCATATTGATTACTCAAAATATATTTTTGCCTGGTAAATATTCGAGGAATATTAGTTTAAATGCTTCTCATTTCATATTGGTTAAATCAAGAGACCTGTCACAAATTGAAACACTCGGACGTCAAATATTTGGGAAACAGGATTCAAAGAAATTTGTAGAGTTATATAAGAAAGTTATTAGCCAACCCTACGGCTATATGCTAGTAGATCTGGGCTCGAACACTCCCTCTACTATAACATTACGCGGTAATATTGCTCACGAACCGCCTTATGAGATAGTTTACCAATGGTGAGCAAGAAAGATGTACTGGAACGAGTATATAACGTCCCCTCATCTAGCGGGGGGGGGGGCTTGGAGGGGTACAGAGGTTGTATAAGGCCGCCAAATTAATTAACTCTAGTATAACTCTAGCCGATATAAAGGACTATCTGAAAAGCTCTGACTCCTATACGTTGCATTATTTACAACCACATAAATTCCCTCGGCGTCGGGTGTTAAGCCCTAAACCACGACTATTTCAAGCTATAGACTTGGCCGAGATGAGTTTATTGGACAAACATAATGACGGAGTGAAATATTTACTCGTATGTGTAGATATTTTCTCCAGGTACGCTCAAGTAGTACCCCTACACAGCAAGGACGGGAAAAGTACCAGTAAAGCTCTGGCTTTAATTGGAGATTCACCTCATTCTCAGGGAGTGCGCAAAAATAATTCTGATCGAGGTGGCGAATTTGATAACGCCACTATGAAAAAAATGCTGGCAGCAAAGAAAGTACAGTTATATAGTGTATTTTCTCAGGAGACTAAAGCTTCAATCGCTGAGCGGTTCATACGTACTTTAAAAGGTAAACTTTACAAGTTTATGACGGCGCACAACACTTTAAAATACATGCAGGCTCTACCAGATATTGTGAAAACATATAATTTAACCCCACACAGAGGATTGAGGGGGAAGACACCCACGGAGGTGCACGCTCTATCCTCGCCCAGCGAACACGCCAAACAATTTGATTTAATGTATAAAAGCCCGAGCAAATCAAAGAGAACTATCATTCCTCGATTGAGTGTTGGCGATACAGTACGCATCACTCTATCTGATCGCATTTCCAAGTTTAAGAAAGGGTTTAAGCAGCAGAACACCCGAGAGATATTTACAGTTACACGTATTGATCGAAGACAACACATCCCTTTATACTTTCTAAAAAATCTGAATGGGGAAGAAATTGATGGTGGCTTCTATAAACAAGAATTAACACCCACACATTTGCCTCAAACCTTTAATATTGAAAAGGTAGTGGGGCAACGTAGAGTCTCTGGCAAGCTTCAGTATAAAGTTAGGTACGCAGGTTATGATCGATCATTCGATCAATGGATTGATGCTGCTGAGATATTACATTTATAATGAAGAGACCCCTTCGTTTATAAATACAAGGAATTGATCCAACTATTATCAAAACTTCAGTATTCCTCGAGAAAACAGTTGATCGAAAAATTGAAGAAACCACATATAAATTGTTTATCATAAATTTTTAATAACTTTAAAAAAAAAATTGCCTGTGCCTAACAAGGTCATTAAAAAGTTGAAAAAATATAAATTGCTTATTCGGTCACTAGCCTGTAAGAAACCTTCTGTCAACTAAGAAACAGATATTAACCAGCAAACGAGGAGGCAGTATTTTATCCATTATTTTGCCGAATGCTGCTAGTTTAATTACACGGTTGTTCAGTAAGTAAAGTAAAAATGAAAGCCTTTTATCTCGTACCGCGTAAAATAGTGGACAAACGGAAAGCTGCACACAGCCCCGCTTACCCCACTGTGAAAGCTGCTGCTCAACATCTTGCTGTCAAACCACCTCCTCCTCAGTTGCATACCAACCCTTCCATAAAACATTTAATAGATTTGAAGTTGAAAGTGCGAGATCATGAATATGCAAGATCCTTCCTAAACCATTATGATGCTAGTGAAATCGTTCGATCGGATCTGAATAGAAATGTATTTGCTCCAGTATCTGGCATACATATAATTAACGACATTATACATAAAATGACTGTGCTTAAATCTGTTTTTTTACCGGATAAACTACCCATTGCTCAACTGTTTTTCACACTAACTTCTACACCACGAGATTTATTCCGTAATACTATGGCAAGCAGTCAAGTGTATGAGGCTCCATCTGTTAAGAGAAAGGCAACTGCGAAGATTGATCCTCACAGTAAAAGGAATGCTTCCTGGATCGTATATTAACAGGTGAGTGTATATAAATGTGCATGTAATGTGTAACTAGCTTTACTCGGCTAAAGCAGTCTAAGGAGACGGAGCGATGGACACTCACGTGATATACGCCACCAGCGTATCAGATGCGCATTTATTCCCCAATAACATCCCCGCATCGTTCCAAAATCGATTGTTTAACCAGCTAGAATTAGATCCCAGGAGGAGTTATGAAATGTGTCTACAAAAATTACTCCTCCCCACTTCCCAATACGTTATTAAGCGTGATAATCCTGAGGCATATATACGTGTAGGCGTTACGTATGAGAAAGTGGGCGAGGGGAGATACATGCATTCAAAGCATTTATTATCATCTGATGTTTTAGCCGGAACTATAAAAGAAATTAATACCACGATTAATACAGAAATAGAGGCCATATTTTCAAGTAATGCTAAACTGAGTTTTTTAGGAAAGGCATTAAAACAATTTTCAGCTAAATATGTAACGCATTGTATTAAATATGATTCTTTCTCCAATCGAAACAAGTTTACTACTGTGATTAGTGAGAATATTAGCTCTGCAACGGGGCATAAAAACATCAGTAGAGTTACATTGTCATTTTAGACAACGTTTGGGAAAGTGTTGGGCTTAGTTCCAGAAATAGAATATGACATTCGCAAAACGTCAGTATGCCTCGAGTGTAGTTAACACATGTCTATTTCCGCCAATGCCTAGAGGAGGAGTTGATATTCTGTGTGTTTATTGCGATAAAATATCTTCTACTAGATATGGGAACCAGTCTGTAAATATTTTGGATGTAATCTCCCTAAATGGAAGTGATAACAGCAACAATAAAAAACTATATGTGCGCCTTAACACCAACATGATAGACAGCGTCAGCATCACTATTAGGGATCAAGATGGTAACCCAATACATTTTGATGAACGTGGGTGCACCATAAAAGTCTTGCATGTACATCCTGTAGCAGGAGATATATAACACCAATGCTTTCCCCCTACTCCTCATTCGTCTGAAACAAGCGGAGAAATGCGTGTCCACTTTATTCCCCCCTCTGTTTAGGAATTATACATTCTGTTAACCCCTCCTAGAGGTGGAGGGACCGATGATATAAGGATTTTCAACAGCAGTAGACGTTATATGCGTGGTGGAAGAATATTTTCCTTTTTAAGCGGAATAGCGCGTCGAGCTGAGCCCTTTATCATGAGAACACTAGCTCCGGCTGCGCTTAGCTTGGGGCAGAACGTACTAGACGACATTAATAATGACAAACAAACTTTCAAACAATCTCTTAAGAAACTCGGAGTTGAAACATTGAAAGGAGTGGGGAAGCAAATGATAGGCGGAAGAGTGCAGAAAAAGAATAAACAAACAAACAAATTAGTAAACATCAAACGTTTTACTAAAGCGAAATATAATAATGTGCTGTCATAACTTCTTCTCACTCGGCTGGTGTTGTCTAAAGCGCGAACATGGCCGGATATAACGCTCTTGGCCTCCAGGTGCCATTAGAACACTATACAGCTGCTGTTAGTGAAGCCTTTCCTAAAGTATTTTCCCCTTGATTGGTGGAATCAACAATTGCAAGCAGACAAACAGTGGATGTATTACCTGTGAATTCCGGGGTCAATAATAAGTTTACAGACACCTATCTGGAATTCATCATCAAGGGGGTGAATGGCCAACTGGTGGATTTATCATCTATAGCTTTGGAGTTGTCTATTGATCTAACCGAAGAAGATGGAACAACACCTTTAGGAGATGCTAAAAACGTTTCGTTGGTGAATGGATTATCGCAAACTCTATTCAAATCCGCTATTGTGTATTTAAACGAAACAGTAGTTGAAACCAGCTCATTATTCTCATTCTGGTCGTACGTAAAGTTATTATCTACGATTTCTGGGTGTAAGGCTAACCGCTATGATAAACTGTCACAGTTATTTAACCGTGTCGATCCTGGTAAAATTGAAGCTGGTTATTTCACTAACGCCTCGGCTGGTGAGAAGCAACGGATGACTGATATGAAAACGAGTGGCGTGAATACTTGTTTTAAACTAATGCTGGATGTCACATCAGTTAGTGAATACGTTTTGGATAATGTGGACATCAGGGTGCGGCTCGAACTTCAACCTGATAAGTGGCTTATACTCAGCAATAATGAACACGCTAATTTTAAATACAATATCAAGTCTACTCGTCTATGGGTGGATCGGGTATTGCCGTACCCTGAAGGATTAGTAGCTGTTAATAAAGCCATGGTGCAGAACAACTCTCCTATTACGTATACTTTTAATAAAACTTTATACAAAACGTATATATTGGGCACAGGTCAGCGCTCGATAACAATGGACCAACCGTGGGGGACTGTTATACCAGAACATTTATATATGATCATCCTTGATATGGAGGCAGTGTCTGGTGCATATAATCGCAACCCGCTTTATTTGGAAAACTGCGAGCTTAGTAAAGTATAAATATCGCAGAATAGCACTAATATTGTCAATATTGAGTGCAACTTCCCTCACAACTGCTCCAAGTTGTATTACACTGCATTACAAGCCTTAGGCTTCGATAAGGACAATATATTGTCTTATGACACATATGTGATTGGTGGAACCATACTGGCCTTAAATTTACAACCTGAGGATATAGATGACACCATCCAGATTGAAAAAAGTGGTAATCTGCGGATCGCTTTGGAATTTAAACGCAGTGTGGCTAGAAATAAAGTCATTCTAGTTTATGGGTCTACAACAGGTGTGATCAGCATTAACGCAGATCGTCGCGTTATTTGCGATACGCGAGGATAAAATACTAATATGAAGTGTTTGGAAATAAATGAGGCTATCAGAAGTAATTTAGGTGATAAGGTAAACTATCTAGGATGTTTCCTAGCTGATGACATAAGGAAAATACTGACAAAAATACATAAAAAAACACCTGTGGTGTTCATAATCAACACTCTGGAGTCTGGTTCTCGTAATAAAATGGGGCATTGGATAACAATCTATGTAAATAAGGATGAAGGTAGAAGCAAGATAGTTATACTAGACAGCTACGCCAATCCTGCAATAGGATCTTATTCAAGATATTTCGAAGAGTTTATGTCCTACTTCCAAGACTATACCCTATATATTATGAAGAAAAGGATTCAATCCTTGAATAGTTACTTCTGTGGGAATTACGCCGTTTATTTTGTCTATCATTTTTCCAGACTAGGATTAGAGGCCGCTCTGCTTCACTTTGATGAAGCATTTAAATATGGTCAATTTCGCAAGAATGATGAAAAAGTGTTGAAATTCAATTATTCTCAGATGGAAAGGCCTGTGTGTAAGCAAACATTCTGCTTAAACGGTACTGATGCTGAGTGTGAAACGTTGTGTGACGAAGTTGGCTAGGATGATCGTGCGGTGAGTAATACTTTATGTTAGGATTGAATGATGAACATAATAATGTCTGTATTTATTTTTACAACATTGACAACAAAAGCTTATAACCTTTTTCCCTTTCTAGAGATTGGCTGGCTGACTAGCGTGCTGGGAAGGTTTGATGGAGTGGATGAATGACTCCTAATCTGTCTGTCTACTACCTAAACCCTTTCTACAGATTGGATGGTTGACTAGCATGCCGGGAAGGTTCGATGGACTGAATGAAAACCTTTCCCCATCTCTCTGCTAGCTAAACCACCAAGAAGAAGTCTTATTATTATTATTATTATTATTATTATTATTATTATTATTATTATTATTATTATTATTATTATTATTATTATTATTATTATCATTGTAAATCGCTTAAGTGTTATTTGGGCAAAGAATGATGCTGTTGCCATGTTGGTCACTTTACAATACAGCTTACACATATTAACAGAAATAATACTAAAGGCTTTGCACAGAACAATGGTTGATGGTATGGGGAGAGGAGAGGATAAGGGGTAGGAGTGATTGATGATGACAGGTGTGGACCTGCCGGCGGAAGTAAGAACAACTTTCCTCCTTAACGAATCCGCAGTGGTGGGAGAGTCCTGTTGGGGTGAACATCTCCAAAACCACT